>NC_045548.1:77163057-77223041 GCF_009769535.1 Thamnophis elegans | reverse complement strand
ATCTGGACAGACTTCACATTGGGCACTATCTAATAAATGAAATTCAGTGGTGAAAAGAGTAAGGTTCTACATTTAGACAAGAAAAACCAAATGCACAGGAACAGTATAGGTGGTACCTTGCTTAACAGTAGTAACTGTGAGAGGGATCTTGGAGTCCTAGTGGACAACCATTTAATAGGAGCCAGCCGTGGGCAGCAGCTGTCAAAAAAGCCAACACAGTTTCTAGGCTGCATAAACAGAGGGAAAGAATCAAGATCACGTGAAGGGTTAATACCACTTTATAATGCCTTGGTAAGGCCACACTTGGAACCCTGCATCCAGCTTTGGTTGCCACGATGTAAAAAAGATGTGGAGACTCTGGAAAGAGTGCAGAGAAGAGCAACAAAGAGGATTAGAGGACTGGAGGCTAAAACATAGGAAGAACGGTTGCAGGAACTGAGTATGTCTAGTTTAATTAAAAGAAGGACCAGGGGAGACATGATAGCAGTCTTCCAATATCTCAGGGGTTGCCACAAAGAATAGGGAGTCAAGCTATCTCCAAAGCACCTGAGGGCAGGACAAGAAGCAATGGGTGGAAACTAATCAAGGAGAGAAGCAACTTAGAACTAAGGAGAAAATTCCTGATAGTTAGAATAATTAGCAGTGGAACAACTTGCCTCCAGAAGTTGTGAATGCTCCAACATGGAGTCTTTAATAAGATGTTGAATAGCCATTTGTCATGAATGGTATAGGGTTTCCTGCCTAGGCAGGGGGTTGGACTAGAAGACCTCCAAGGTCCCTTCCAACTCTGCTATTGTATTGTATTGTATTCTTTGTGGCAGCCCCTCAAATACTGGAAGACTGCTACTATGTTTATTTATTTATTTATTCATTTATTTATTTATTTATTTATTTATTTATTTATTTATTTATTTATTTATTTATTTATTTATTTATTTATTTATTAGACTTATATACCACTTCATAGAGCTTTCAGCCCTCTCTAAGCAGTTTACAGATTTTTTAGCAAATTGAGTCAGCATATCGCTCCCATAGTCTGGGTGTTCATTTCACCCACCTCGGAAGGATGGAAGGCTGAGTCAACCTTGAGCCGGTGAGATTTGAACTGCTGAACTGCAGATAACAGTCAGCTGAAGTGGCTTGCAGTACTGCACCCTAACCACTGCGCCATCTCGGCTCCTTAGCATTACCCTAGTCCTTCTTTTCTCTAGACTGGCCATACCCAGTTCTTGCAGCCATACATACATGGCATGTCGTAGCCGTACCTGTGGTTTCATCCACTGCATCTCTACGCTGACTTTTAATTTCGCACTGTCTGTACTCCCATCGAGGGCGTTCTTTCGAAGGATATTGCCCCAGATTTTCACCGATTTTCTCCTCCTTCCCGGGCTTTGAGGAACAGCAGGCTAAATAGAGCATAAATTCCGGAAAAGCAAATTGGGATAAATAACTTCATTTGTTATTAGTGACACAAAGGTTCTCCCTTCCCCCCCCCCCGGAACAAATTTGCACAGCTGGGCCAAGAGTGTCATGTTAATTAATTGTGTCATATTAATTAATATGAGCAATAGCAGGAGGCGGTACCAAGAAACCATCTCGTTCTTTGGGATGCACCAATGAAACTTAGAAAGCTTTAGGGGGACACACATACACACACACACACACACACACACATTTTCGCGGATGATGGGTCTATCTTTCCTTGTCAACATCTCGCCAGAAATGTTGTTAAACAAAAGGCAAAGCAAATTCTCTCTCTCTCTCTCTCTCTCTCTCACACACACACACACACACACACACACACACAAACACAAACAGTGACTATAGAGCCTACCCAGGTAGTCCTCGGTTTATCACAATTCATTTAGCGACTGTTCAAAGTGAGAGCAGCACTGGAAAATGGGACTTTTGAGCCGTTCTCACCCAAACCACCGTGGCAGAATCCCCGTGATCAAAATTCACATATTTGGCCACTGACTCATGATGGTCGCAGTGGCTGAGTGTCCCATTTTGCGACCATCTGACAAGCGAAGTCAAGAGGGAAGCCAGAATTGCTTAACTGTTGTTGTTGTTGTTGTTCTTCTTCTTCTTCTTCTTCTTCTTCTTCTTCTCCTCCTCCTCCTCCTCCTCCTCCTCCTCCTCCTCCTCCTCCTCCCCCTCCTCCTCCTCCTTCTTCTCTTTCTCTTTTTTCCTCTTCCCCTTCCTCTTCTTTTTTCTTTTTCCTCCTCCTTCTCCTTCTTCCTCTTCCCCTCCCTCTTCATACTCTTCCTCTTCTTTCTCCTCCTTCTTCCTCTTCCCCTCCCTCTTCATACTCTTCCTCTTCTTTCTCCTCCTCCTTCTTCCCATTCCTCTTCATACCCTTCCTCTTCTTTTTCTTCTTCTTCTCCTCTTTCCCCTCCTCCTTCCTTATTCCTCCTCCCTCCCCTTCTCTTTCCCCTTCCCTTTCTTTTTTTTCTTTTTCCTCCTCTTTCTTCTCTTCCTCTGTTTCCTCCTCCTTCTGCCTACCTTTGCCTTTATCCCACCTCCCTCTGGTTCTCCTCCTCTCATGAAACCATTCATCTAAGAGAGTGAAGCACCTGACTTTGAGTGAGAGAGAGTGAGTGAGAGTGAGAGAGAGAGAGAGAGAGAGAGAGAGAGAGAAAGAGAGAGAGAAAGAGAGAATCCAAATGGAGCAGGGAATCGCTTCAAACCCACCTACGCCGGTAAACTCTCTTCGTGGCCGCAAACGTGTGGAAGATGGAACTAAATTTAAGTTGCCTCCGTCCTTTCACTGCCACAAACGGATATAAATTGCCTTCATTAAAAATCTCTAACGAATTTTAAAGCAGCTGTCCCAACCTATTACAGGCTAAGAGTAGCCCAAAGATACTAACTATGGTGGCATTTTATGTAGAAAATCAACAAGGGGGGGGGGGGCACGATAGAATCATCCTGCTTTCTAAATGGAAATCCAGAAAAGTAATTTTTTTTTCATATCTGGGAGGAGGGAATGTTCCCCCCGACTCCCCTCCCTCATCCTTTTCATTGGTTTTCCATTTCTTTCTTTCCACTTCCATGAGCCGAGGTGGCGCAGTGGGTTAAATGCAGCACTGCAGGATACTTCAGCTGACTGCAGTTCTGCAGTTCGGCTGTTCAAATCTCACCGGCTCAGGGTTGACTCAGGTGGGTAAAATGAGGACCCGGATTGTTGTTGGGGGCAATATACTGACTCTGTAAACCGCTTAGAGAGGGATGAAAGCCCTATGAGCGGTATATAAGTCTAACTGCTATTGCTATTGCTATGTTTTTACTTGGTTTGCAAATCACAGGAGCAATTGTGACTCTATGGTTTTCCTAACATTAACTCAACTTTAATAAAACTAAGATGATGGCATCCGGCCCTCTCAAGTCCTGGCAGATAGATGGGGAAGAAATGGAGGAAGTGACAGATTTTATTTTCCTCGGCTCCAAGATCACCGCAGATGGGGGGGGGGGGGGGGGACTTGCAGCCAAGAAATTAAAAGACGGTTGCTCCTGGGGAGGAAAGCTATGGAAAATCTAGACAGCATCCTAAAAAGCAGAGACATCTCCCTGCCAACAAAAGTGTGGTATAGTCAAGGCTGTGGTTTTCCCAGTTGCAATGGATGGCTGTGAAGGTTGGACCATAAGGAAGGCTGAGCACCAAAGAATGGAGGCCTTTGAACTCTGGTGTTGGAGAAGACTCCTGCGAGCCCCTTGGACTGCAAGGCCATCCAACCGGTCAGTCCTAGAGGAGATCCACCCTGACTGCTCTTTAGAAGGCCAGATCCTGAAGAGGAAACTCAAAGACTTTGGCCACCTAATGAGAAGGAAGGACTCCCTGGAGAAGAGCCTCATGCTGGGAACGATGGAGGGCAAAAGAAGAAGGGGACGGCAGAGAAGGAGGTGGCTGGATGGAGTCACTGAAGGA
The DNA here is from genome assembly GCF_009769535.1 of Thamnophis elegans. NCBI lineage: Eukaryota > Metazoa > Chordata > Lepidosauria > Squamata > Natricidae > Thamnophis > Thamnophis elegans. The sequence goes on along the minus strand of NC_045548.1, from coordinate 77,219,113 downwards.
GTAGATTTGAGCTTAAATGGACTCCAGAGGACGGTAGAGGACAGGAAGACCTGGAGGAACATGGCCCATGGGGTCACGATGGGTCAAACACGACTTCGCAACTCACAACAACAACTTGTGACCTTCAGGCACTCGGTCCCAAATTGCCAGCTCCAAATCCCACATCTACCAAGCCGGGCAGAATATATATATTTTTTCTCCCTCATCTGTTTTTAAAAAAAATAGTTTAATTTACTTTATTGGCGACCCTCCTGTTAACCTCGGTGAGAGCATTTCTCCTCGGAGGTAACTAACATTCAACATTTTTTTTCCCCGTTGAATCTCAGGCCAAAAGAAAAACCACATAATATCCCAGTCTACGTTGACATGAATCTTTACTGTGTGCTGAACTGCCTGTCTGCTGAATTGGCTGTCTCTATAATTGTCCTCGCCAGTATAACCCCCCCCCCCAATGTTATTCTGTCTCTTGCAAGCTTGAGAGAGAAAAGATTTCAATAAAGGAGAATATTTGTAGCTCAAGGTTGAAAGGAAGGGACCTTGGCGCTCTCTGAGCTTGGTGGCTTTCTTGCAAATGTAGATCATCCAACTAGGTGACATCATCAGTGCTGGAAGGTGCCAGAGTTTGTTGCCGCGATCACATCCAGAAATCACACACAGGTAACTGATTCAGCAGGATTCATTCACTTCTCTTTATATATAACATAACACATGAAGTAAGTATACAATACCAAAAGCAGGTTTCCAACGTGGTAGGAAATGCAAGCAATCACAGGCAGAGGAGAGAAGTTTCAGTTTTGGTGCAAAGCAGCAGGCTAGTTTTGCACTCAGCACAGACTCAGAGCTACAGAGTGAAGCCACATCCAGGCTCCTTACTGTCTCCTTGTTGCTCACATAGCAAATACTGTTTCAGTTTCCATTGGCTGACCTTTTGCCATGTCTATCCAAACAGTCCCCATTGGCTGCCCTGTTGCCTATTCCAGTCTATGAATATTCATACTGACAAAAGGGTTTGCAGAGAGAGGAGGAGGAAGGACTGTGGGGCCCTTGGTGCTCTCTGAGCTTGGTTGTTTCCTTGAAAATGTTCATGACCCAACTAGGTAACATTATCAGTGCTTAGAAGAGAATGGGTTTCGTGGACAGGGGGGAGGAGGAGGAGAATGACTGTGTTAGTGCTTTCTAAGGCTGGCTGTTTCTTGCAGACGTTTCATGACCCAACTAGGTAACATCATCAGTGATAGAAGGAAGCGGGGTTTGCAGACAAAGGCGCAGAAGGAGGACTGTTGAGTTCTTGGTGCTCTCTGAGCTCGGTGGCTTTTTTGAAGACATTTCACGACCCACCTGGGTAACATCATCAGTGCTAGAAGTGAGTAGGGTTTGCAGAAAGGATGAGGAGGACAGTGGTATGCTTGGTGTTCTCTAAGCTTGGTTGTTTCAGAAAAGGTTTCCATTTAGCATTCCCACCTCACCCCATCCTGACCTGTTACATAGAACCACAGGGCGGGAAAGGACCTTAGAGATCTTCTAGTCCAACCCCCTATCCAAATCAGGACATCTTGTACCATCCTGGACATATGGATGTCCACTTGTTTCTTGAAAACCTCCAGTGATGAAACACCCACAACTACAAGCCACAAGCTTTTCCACTGGTTAATCATTCTCTCTTTTGGGAAATTCCTCCTGATTTCCAGATTGCATCTTCCTCTGATGATTTCCACCCACTGAAAAAGATGTGGAGACTCTGGAAAGAGTGCAGAGAAGAGCAACCAAGAAGATTAGGGGACTGGAGGCTAAAACATACGAAGAACGGTTGCAGGAACTGGGTATTTCTAGTTTAATGAAAAGAAGGACCAGGGGAGACATGATAGCAGCCTTCCAATATCTCAGGGGCTGCCACAAAGAAGAGGGAGTCAAGCTATCCTCCAAAGCACCTGAGAGTAGAACAATGGGTGGAAACTAATCAAGGAGAGAAGCAACTTAGAACTAAGAAATTCCTGATCATGAGAACAATTAATCAGTGGAACGACTTGTCACTAAGAGTTGTGGGTGCTTCATCAATGGAGGTTTTTAAGAAGAGACTGGACTTATCTGAAATGATCTCCTGCTTGAGCAGAGGGCTGGATTAGAAGACCTCCAAGATCCCTGTATTCTGATTGATTGATTGATTGAATGAATGAATGAATGAATGAATGAATGAATTGCAATATTCCAGAATTTGAGGGGTTTCCTCAAAAAGCAAGGGTCAACTTATTTACAAAGCACCAGAAGGCAGGACAAGAAACAATGGATGGAAACTAATCAAGGAGTGAAGCAACCTGGAATTGAGGAGAAATTTCCTAACAGTGGGGACAATTAACAGTGGAACAGCTTGCCTCCAGAAATCGTGGGTGCTCCATCACTGGAGGCTTTTAAGAAGAAACTAGTCAGCCACTTGTCTGAAGTGGTATAGGATCTTCTGCTTGAGCAGGGGGCTGGACTAGAAGACCTCCAAGGTCCCTTCCAGCTGTCTTCTAATGTATTGATCGGTTAACTGATTGCATGGTAGAGATTTTTGGGAGATAGGTAATCAAGGAGAGAAGGAACCTGGAATTGAGGAGAAACTGCCTAACAGGGAAGACAATTTGCAATTTTTAAGAAGGGATTGGACAACCAATGGTATAGGGCCACCTGCTTGAGCAAGAGGTTAGACTAGAAAACCTCCAAGGTCCCTTCCGGCTCTCTTCTTCTGTTATTCTGAGTCCTTCCTCCATCCTTGAGCTCCTCAGCTCTACATCTCAAACCCCCTGCGTTGTCCCAAAGAGAGAAGGATCCTCGACCCTCCTTTTTCATGCTTCCATGTTGACTCCCTCCTGCTTCCTCCCAACACTCTTGATGAGTGCTAAGACCTTTTCATTCATTCATTCCAAAGAAAGAGTCCTTAAGAATATCTGTAAGTGCCCTCAGGGGGAATGTTTTCAACAGCATCAGGAGACGAGAGGAAGTGAGGAAGTGGGAGAATGAAGGATAAGAGAGGCTGGAGGATTCTGCTTAATTCTCCTGCAGCTGGAGACCATTTGTGTGAGAGTTTCTTCTTCAGCATCACTCATTTCCTGGCAGTTCTCCTCCTCCTTGTGGGTAGATGTTATTTGTTGAAGGAAGTCTTCAGGAAAAAAGATATTTTGGGGACCCCTTTCTATTCCTTCCAGCTGAACTAAAGGAGGCCAAGTTCTTTGAGGGTAATGCCAATTATCAGCTGCCTTCAGAGTCAGACATCAGTGAGGCAGAAGAACAGCTGGAGCCTGTTCCCAGTGTGCTCGTGCACAGAGTTGCCAGACAAAGGGAACAGCTAAAGGACAGGAGTTGACTTGGGAGTAAGGCCACAGGTGGACGGTGATGGCCCCTCCCAGGGGGAATAAAAGGGGAGCAAAAGGGGAGTGGAGTTTGCAGGAGACCATTAGTTCGCTTAATTGGTTCGTGACTCTGTGAGACTCCTTGCCAGGTTTTGCAGATATTGGCCTGTCAACTCTCCAAGCCAGATAAGGTCTGTGACTGTAAATCCTCCCTTGAAAGACTTGGCTGGATGTGAATGAGCAGAATTCACAGTCAGTTAATAAAAGCGTTTTTTTTTTTGTTGGGACAAGAGTTTGCTTCATGGTCTGGTGAAGCCAAGATCAGAACAATGTGTGTGTATATGTGTGTGTTTGTACGCATGTGCGTGTGTCTGTGTGCCTGTAGTGTGTGTCTCTCTCTGTGTGTACTGCAGGTTACACACATACAGTGTGAGATGTGCAATGAAACCATCAGGCAGTGACATAGGACGGTTGCCTGGCAACCCAAGTGAGAGAATAACTTTTTGTGGAGCTACTAAATCTTGTGTGGGAAGACAACGCAAAGGTGCTTTCGTATGCGTCGTTCACGCTTGTGTGAGGAGGCCTCTGTGAGGAGGATGTAGAGGTCCTTCAAATGTCCTTGAGGTCTTTGGTCTCCTAGGACACCACCCTTTTTCACAGATCAAGTTAGGAGGCCCTGGAAAACGTCTAGTAGGTGACTTAATACGCTCCCCATCGGCCTTACTCTTCCCTACAGGACTCAAATCTAACACTTTAACTACGCCAATCAACACACCGTGTATTAATAGAGTGTCATCATCATCGCAATAGCCGTTCACTGCAGGATGAAGGCCTCTTCCATATGTTTCACTGCAGGATGAAAGCCTCTTCTGTACGTTTCCAATCCATACAGTCTGGAGCTTTCTTGGGCCAATTGGTGCACCCGATACAGATAGTCCTCGGTCACAAATTTGGAGCCCAAAATTCCAGTTGTTAAACGAGACATGGATGAAGTGAGTTTTGCCCCATTTTGCAACCTTTCTCCAAGTGGCCTCAATGATTTTCTCTAAAAAGGATGCAAATGACCAGCTATCTGCAAGGAGCATCAATCCTTCCTTTCCCCACCATCCAGTCAGCGCTGAAGAAGCTTCTTGGGTGAGAAGCGAAACATCTTCAAAGAAAAACCTGACACAGCCCATGGCCTGAGGACACAGATAGACCTCCAAGTGGTCTCAATGACCCTCTAAAAGGATGCAAATGACTAGCTGTCTGCAAGGAGCATCAATCCTTCCCTTCCCCACCATCCAGTCAGAGCTGAAGAAGCTTCTTGGAAGAGAAGAGAAACATCTTCAAAGAAAAACGTCCAGTTGCCTCCTGAAAAAGCACCTTTGGGACAACCATGACCTGGATGATGGAGAATCTCTACAGACATTTAGCTACACAATTTGGGATGAACATCCTGTGGAAATAGGAATGGATTTCCAGAGGGAAATATTGCAGACTGCAGGAACCATTTGCCCCACTCAGGTGACCCTGAGGACACAGATAAACCTCCAAGTGGCCTCAACGACCCTCTAAAAGGATGCAAATGACCAGCTTTGTCTGCAAGTATCAATCCTTCCATTCCCCACCATCCAGTCAGCTGAAGAAGTTTCTTTTTTTTTTTTCCTGTGAAAATACGTTTATTTCCAATTCATTCCATACCATCACATATATACTGTGCATAACCGGGGCATATAACATTGAATAATAAACACAGCCCTCGCTTTTATAAACAATACCCCCCCCAAAATACAAACCATATATACCACCTTGACCCACCATACACGCTCTTTCACCCCCCTCCAACTTTCATTCTTCCTTCCGACATTCCCCTCTACCTACTTCCCCTCCCCCTCTAGCACTCCTCTCTCCCAATACCTTCCCTCCCTTCCTTCTCCTCCTACCTCCAATCCTCTAAGAAGCTGAAGAAGCTTCTTAAATGAAGAGCGAAACGTCTTCAAAGTAAAACAACAAGGAAGCCCAGTTGCCTCCTGACAAAAAACCACTTTTGGGGCAACTGTAACTTGGATGATTGACAATCTCCGCAGACCTATGTGGTGGATGACAGCGAATTTCGCCTCGTTGCAGCTAAATAAAATTCCAAAAGGGAAAATATGCAAAGGCCACATCTCCAGTGTACACTTCTACAAAAATGTATGATGAGAAATATGCCAGTTGTGCAAACATCTCCCGGTTTACTGCATCCAATCCAAGTCACCATATTACAAAAAAGATGTTGAGATTTTGGGAAAAGTGCAGAGAAGAGCAACTCGGATGATCAAAGGCCTGGAAACTAAAACATGAAGAACAGTTGCAGAACGTGGGTGTGTCTAGTTTAGAGAAAAGAAGGACTGGGGGGGACATGGTAGCAGTCTTCCAATATTTGAGGGGCTGCCACAAAGAGGAGGGGGAACCGCTTATTTTCCAAAGCACCAGAGGGCAGGACAAGAAACAATGGATGGAAACTAATCAAGGAGAGAAGCAACCTGAAATTAAGGAGAAACTTCCTAACAGTAAGGACAATTAATCAGTGGAACAACTTGCCGCTAGAAGTTGTGGGTGCTTCATCACTGGAAGTTTTTAAGAAGAGACTGGACAGTCAGTTGTCTGAAATGGTATGGGGTCCCCTGCTTGAGCAGGGGGTTGGACTAGAAGACCTCTGAGGTCCCTTCCATCACTATCCTGATTGAAAACCGATTGAAAGTACAAAACCCAAAAGGAAAAACAAATTAACAAATACACAATAGACACTTGTCATTATTCTATGTTTGTTATTTTTTTTCCCCCTTTGGATTTTGTATTTTCATCTTTTGAACAAAGTAATTTTTAAAAATTGCAGGGGAAATTTCGCCCTAATCATTTTAAACCTAATTTCCTCTTCAAGGAAAGCAGAATATTGATAAAAATAGTAGGGTTCCTGTTTACTATCAAAGCGTCGTTCTATTCCTTAGAAGTCTTGAGTAGAGTTGTTTATTATTCCACCCTGACAGATTTTGTCAATTTTGGAAAAAAAAAAAACACCCTTGAAATCTTTTCCTATTAAATACTGTTATGTTCACAACTGTCCATCATATTCACAACTTTCAAAGCAGCTTTCCCAAACATCTGCTGTTTTTAAGGCAGCTACCTCTAAGAAACGTTTTTGTGTATGCCGTTTCCCATAATGTATGAACTTAAATCAGCAAGGCATGACGTGATGCGTTTTCTAGAGTTCTTCTCCAAATATTCAGCACTCCGTGCAAACCATTGGAACGAAGGATGATGGGTCCTAGCCATCTCGCTACAGACTGAGCCGTGGTATTCCGAACACCTTGTAGGGTTGTTGTTTAGGGAAGAAATGGGAGGAGAAAGTCGTATGATGTACGCGGGCTGCCTTGAGTTTTTTTATAAAAATAATAATGGTGGGATATAAATAGATGATAGAGAGATGGATGGATGGATGGATGGATGATAGATAAATAGATAGATAGATCTATCTATCGGGCGGGGCGGGCTGGCAGGCAGGCAGGCACCGTCCAAATGAACAGTAGAGTAGATCAATCTCTCCATCTCTTGTCCAACTAGGGATGCTCTCTTGCCTTCCTACCCCCCAACCAACGCACATTCACAGGCTAAGTGTGAGACCAAGATCAGAAACCCCAAATCCTGGGCACATGTATGCCATATTTCAGCGTTTCTCAACTACTCAAGACTTCTAAGGAAGAGAACGATGCTTTGATAGTAAACAGGAACCCTACTATTTTTATCAATATTCTGCTTTCCTTGAAGAGGAAATTAGGTTTAAAATGATTAGGGCGAAATTTCCCCAGCAATTTTTAAAAATTACTTTGTTCAAAAGATGAAAATACAAAATCCAAAGGGGAAAAAAAATAACAAACATAAAATAATGACAAGTGCCTATTGCAGTGTTTCTCAACCTTGGCAACTTGAAGATGTCCGGACTTCAACTCGCTGGAATGGAATGGAATAGAATAAAATAAAATAATAAAGAATAGAATAGAATAGAATAGAATAATAAATATGGAATAGAATAGAATTGAATGGAATAGAATAAAGAATGAATGGAATAAAATAGAAAAAAGAATGAATGGAATAGAATAGAATAGGAATAGGAATAGGAATAGGAATAGGAATAGGAATAGGAATAGAATAGAATATATGGGAATGGAATGGAATGGAATGGAATGGAATAGAATAGAATAGAATAGAATTCTTTTTTGGCCAAGTGTGATTGGACATACAAGGAATTTGTCTTTGGTGCAGATGCTCTCATTGTAGATAAAAAGACAAGATATATTCATCAAGAATCATAAGGTAAAACACTTAATGATATTCATAGGGTAGAAATAAGCAATCAGGAAACAATCAATATCAATCGTAAGGATACAAGCAGCAAAGTTACAGTCCTGCGGTCATAAGTGGGAGGAGATGGGTGAAAGGAATGATGAGAAGACTAATAGTAATAGTAAGGCAGCCTTAGTGAATAGTTTGACAGTGGTGAGATAATTATTTGTTTAGCAGAGTGATGGCGTTTGGAAAAAATTTTTTCCTTGTGTCTAGTTGTTCTGGTGTGCAGTGCTCTATAGCGTCGTTTTGAGGGTAGGAGTAGAAACAATTTGTGTCCAGGATGTGAGGGGTCTGTAGATATTTTCAAAGCCCTCTTTTTGACTCGTGCAGTGTGCAGTTCCTCAACGGAAGGCAAGCTGGCAGTAATTGCTTTTTCTGCAGTTCTAATTTTAATCTCGGTTTTGGAAATGCCTAAACTTTGAAAGACAAGGCATTTTATTTCTTGATTTATTTCAACAACCTTTATTATTTTTTTACAAATAACTCAAGGCAGTTGAACATACTCAGAATCCGAATGGAGCTGAAAGGGGCCTTGGAGGTCTTCTAGTCCGATCCCCTGCTCAAGCAGGAGATCCCATAGCATTTCGGACAAATAGCTGTCCAGTCTCTTCTTGAAAACCTCCAGTGATGGAGCACCCACAACCTCTGGAGGCAACTTCTGTTCCACTGGTTGATTGTCTTCGCTGTTAGGAAGTTTCTCCTTAATTGCAGGTTGCTTCTCTCCTTGTTTAGTTTCCATCCATTGTTTCTTGTCTTGCCTTCTGGTGTTCGGGAAAATAAGTTGACTCCCTCTTCTTTGTGGCAGCCCCTCAAATACTGGAAGACTGTTATCGTGTTGCCCCTAATTCTTCTTTTTTCGAGACTAGCCAAAACCAAATCCTGCAACCGTTCTTCATATTTTTTTAGTCTACCAGACCTTTTAATCCTCTTAGTTGGTCTTCTTTGCACTTTTCCTCTTTGTCCCCAATTTATTTATTTTTCCCATTTCTCCGTACACACCAAATTCCGTCGGTTTCTGTTGAGTTTTCAGCAGATTCTCCTGCTGATAAGACGAACAGAGGCCTCGTTGTCCTTGTATAATTTTCATACTCTGTTTTGCTGGATTACTGTAACGTGCTCTACATGGGGCTGCCCCTGAAGAGTGTTCGAAGACTACAGCTGGTCCAGAACGCAGCCACGCGAGCGATATGTGTCTAGATACACCCATATTACACCTATCCCCCGCGAGCTGCACTGGCTTCCTATTGGTCTCCGGACGCGCTTCAAGGTGCTAGTCGTTACTTTTAAAGCCCTTCATGGTTTAGGACCTGGCTACCTGAGAGACCGCCTCCTGCCACTTACCTCCCAACGACCAACAAGATTGCACAGGTTGGGCCTCCTCCGGGTGCCGTCAGCCGGACAATGCCGGCTGGCGACTCCCCCGGGGGAGGGCCTTCTCTGTTGCTGCGCCGGCCCTGTGGAACGATCTACTTGCAGAGATCCGGACCCTTACCACTCTCCCGGCCTTCCGTAAAGCCGTCAAGACCTGGCTTTTCCGGCAGGCCTGGGGCTGTTGATTAATATCCAGCCCCGTTTAGATGGAATGAGTGACATGAATTTTAATACTGTGTTTTTATTTTTATCTCTATTTTTTAAATTAAATGTTTCTTGTCTGTTGTGAGCCGCCCAGAGTCCCTATGGGAGTGGGCGGCATACAAATTCTAATAAACTTGAAACTTGAAATAAAAAATAGATATCAAGAGAAGGGAAGCACAGCAAATTTTATTTGGCACTTTTCCCAACCTCCTACCAGCGGTGGCCATAAGAGGAATCACTATTTTGTTCCGCGTGAGGATGTAGCAGGCTGCATCTGTGTGTGTATTCTTCATTCATCCATTCATTCAATTTTTATAGCTGCTTGCTCAAAATCCACAATTCTGGGCAGCTTACAACAATTAAGAACAAGACAAAGAACAGGAGATAATGTATGAAAAGTGTGTTTGCTGACTCCTTTATTCGGCTTCCCTTTTCTTTCCCATCCTGTAACCCAGAACAGAGCTCTTGTTAAGGGATTGTATCAAATTCCTGAAGCCACATGGGGCTTTCTCTCTTTATTTCATGAACACAACATTTGTTCAGTAAAAGAGGAGAATATTTCTAGCTCAGGGGTGGCCTGTGGTGTCCTTGGTGCTTTCTGAGCTTGGTTGTTTTCTGATGGACACTTCATGACCCAGCTACATAACATCAGTTCTAGAAGGGGAGAAGGTTTTGCATAGTGGAGAAGAGGAGGAGGCGGAGAAGGAGGAAGACAACTGTAGGGTCCTTGGTGCTCTCTGAGCTTGGTTGTTTTCTTGAAGACATTTCATGACCCAAGTTGGTAAAATCATCAGGTATTAGAAGAGTGTGGGGTTTACATAGAGAAGAGGAGGAGGAGGTCGAGAAGGAGGAGGGGGAGGGGGAGAAGGAGGAGGACAAGGAAGACGAGGAGGACTGCGATGTCCTTGGTGATCTCTGAGCTTGGTTGTCTTCTTGCAGGCATTTCATGACTCAACTACGTAACATCATCAGCTCTAGAAGGGAGAGGGGTTTGCACAGAGCAGTGGTCCTCAACCTGTGGGTCGGGACCTCTTTGGAGGTCCAACGACCCTTTCACAGGGGTCACCTAAGACTGTCGGAAAACACATATTTTCGATGGTCTTAGGAACCGAGACACAAGTTTTATGGTTGGGGGTCACCACAACATGTGGAACTGTGTTAAAGGGTCGCGGCATTGGGAAGGTTGAGAACCACTGGCCTAGAGGAAAGGGGAGGAGGAGGAGAAGGAGGACTGTGAGATCCTTGGTGCTCTTTGAACTTGGTTGTTTTCTTGCCAATGTTTTATGAGGCCACTTGGTGGTGATGATGATGGTGATGGTGGTAATAGTAGATAGGTAGGTAGGTAGACAGACAGACAGACAGAAGATGGATGGGATAGATAGAACATAGATGGATGGATGGATGGATGGATGGATGGATAGATAGATAGATAGATAGATAGATAGATAGATAGATAGATAGATAGATAGAAGATGGATGGATGGATAAATGAATGAATGAATGGGATAGATAGATAGATAGATAGATAGATAGATAGATAGATAGATAGATAGATAGATAGATAGATAGAAAGAAGATGAATGAATGAATGAATGAATGGGATAGATAGATAGATAGATAGATAGATAGATAGATAGATAGATGATAGATAGATAGATAGATAGATAGATAGATAGATAGATAGATAGATAGATAGATAGATAGATAGAAGATGAATGAATGAATGAATGAATGGGATAGATAGATAGATAGATAGATAGATAGATAGATAGATAGATAGATAGATAGATAGATGATAGATAGATGATAGATAGATGATAGATAGATAGATAATGACAGATAGGTGATGATGATAGATAGAGATATAGATGATAGATAGATGATGATAGATAGATGATAGATAGATAGATAGATAGATAGATAGATAGATAGATAGATAGATAGATAGATAGAAGATGAATGAATGAATGAATGGGATAGATCAGTGGTCCCCAACCTTTTTATCGCCGCGGACCAGTCAGACGAGCCTCCCTCGGCCTTCCGGACCGGCGGGTGGGAAGGCGGCCATCCTGGGCGCGCGTTCCGCAGGGGGGGGGCTTCCTTCACGCCAAGGCTGACAGCCCGCGAGGCCGCCCCGCCTCCTCCTCCTCGGCCGCCGGGGGAAGGGAGGGGGAACCGACCCCGCGATCCGCTCGCTCGGGCAGCCCTTTTTCCTCGCTGCAGTTCGGCGGGGGAAAAAGATGGCCCTGTGTCCTACTTCGGGCGGGCGGGCGGCTGGCGCGGCGGAGGCCGGCTGCTTCCGAGGGGGTGGGCCTCCGCGCCGCGCTCCATGAAGGGAAGAGGGGGAGAAGGCGGGCTGCGGCCGAAGGGTCCCCGAGAGCCCCGCCGGCCTGACACAAAAAGCGCTTCGGCGGAGCGGCGGGGGGGAGGGGCGGGAGGCAGGTGACACTCCAGGAGGGGGGGCAGAGCTGCGCCGCGAGTCTTACGTAAAGCCTCCCCTCCCCGCCTCGGCGGAGGAAAACATCTTCCACCTGGGTGGGGCTGCGCGCGAAGCGCCTCTCGGAACGGCGAAGCTCCCCAAGTTCCCCCGAAACGGCCGCGCTGCGCCCCTCCCCCCCGCAACCTTAGTTTCTCCTTGGGAGGAAAATGCAGCGCCGCCGCCCCCTCCTGCCCCCCCCCTCGTCATTCCACGGGGCAGGCGGGCCGGGTGAGTCCGCGGACAAAGTTTCGTCTCCCAGGCAGCCTCCGCCAGCAGCATCCCAAGTTCGGGCCGAGGCCGCCGCCCCCTCCGCCCCCTCCCTCCCGGGGCGAGCAGAGCAAGAGGGCGGGGGGGAGATCGGGCCTCCCCTCGCCCCCCCAGCCCCGCACATCTGGGGCGGCGGGGGGGGGGGCAGAGAAAGGGCGCGTTCATGAGGACTACAAAGTTGCAAATATGGCCCCCGGCCGCTGCAGCGATCATGGCCCCCGGCCGCTGCGCGGCCCGGTGCCAGGTACTCCACGGCCCGGCACCGGTCCGCGGACCGGGGGTTGGGGACCACTGGGATAGATAGATAGATAGATAGATAGATAGATAGATAGATAGATAGATAGATAGATAGATAGAGATATAGATGATAGATAGATAGATAGATAGATGATAGATAGATAGATAGATAGATAGATAGATAGATAGATAGATAGATAGATAGATAGATAGATAGATAGATAATGGATGGACGGACAGACGGACAGGAAGATCTCATGCTCAAACTGATTACATAATGCAACACAACATCAGATATATTCTCCAAAATCAACCTCCTTCAGCGTGGCCAAGTTGGTGGTCTACTCTTCTAGTAGTAGTAGTAGTAGTAGTAGTAGTAGTAGTAGTAGAAGAAGAAGAAGAAGAAGAAGAAGAAGAAGAAGAAGAAGAAGAAGAAGAAGAAGAAGAAGAAAACGACATAGGTTTATCCACACCCATTTGCACCACTCAGGTGACCCTGAGGACACAGATAAACTTCCAAGTGGCCTCAACCACCTTCTAAAAGGATGCAAATCCAGTCAGAGCGGAAGAAGCTTCTTGGATGAGAAGCGAAACGACTTCAAAGAGAAATCAGAAAGTCCAGTTGCCTCTTGAAAAAAAAAAAAAGCACCTTTGGGACCACCGTGACCTGGAGGATGGAGAATCTCCGCAGACGTTCTGCTCAAAAGCTTTCCGTTTTGCAGTCCACTCCAAGCGGGGGAAATATTTTTAAACAGTCTTTCTAAAACGTTCAGTTCCTGACTCACTTTGCAAAGAGGGGAAGAGGGTTTTGGACGGGCTCCAAAAATGCTGTTTCAGGAGTTGGCAGGCGGCCAGCTTGAAAGAGCTTCGCGACAAGGTTCAATCCCAAATCCAACCAAATTGCAACGGGAGAAAGCTAGAGCTGCGTTTTAGGTACTTGAACCTTCGCCTGGTGGACAAGCAATTTCCCCCAGACCGAGTGTGTTTGCAAAAGGTGCCCATCCAATTCTCCGTGTGCTCATTCTCCACACTCCATGGCAAGAGTTTGAAGGTCTCCTTTGGAGAGAACTTCCGACCTAGGCTTCCCAAAAGCACGAAGCCAACTTCTCGTCCCGATAAAACCCCTTTTACAAAGATCAAAAATTGGCTGGAGGCAATAACGGGGGTTTAAAATAGAATGGAAACCTGAAGGTTTTTTTTAAAATTAGGAATAATGTCTGCGAAATACAAAAAAGAAATCCAGTATTTAATACTACATATAATTACGGCGGCAAGGATTGCCTTTGCCCAGAAATGGAGAAACAAATTAACTCCAAGTGAAGATGAAATAATAAGAAAGGTTATGGATTGTGCCGAAATGGACAAACTAAACTAAAGAAATCCAGGGAAAAGAAGAATCTGAATTCTACCAGATCTGGGATAAATGGTATAGGTGGATGGAGGAAAGAAACAAGGATCAATGAAGGAATATAACAAAACTCAAAAAAATAATAGTTATGAGTAAAATAAGAGAGTTAAGAATGGTGAAATCCAAATGAAATACAATAGAAGGGGAAATAATATAAGGTGAGCGGTATCGATTGATAATTGCTGTTAGAACAGGAAGCTCCTGTTCGTATTGTATTGTGTAAATGTGCTGTACGTCTAGGTTTTGTGTTGGGAAAAAAAAAAACCTTTTGTTTAGTTTAAACTGAATTCCTTTCCAGCGAAGTCCCGGCCAACAGTCTTTCATGAGATTTCACAACTACAGGTCTTTATCAGCCCCCACCTTTGTCAATGGGCCATTAAAAGGCCTGAGCTAGTCTACTCTACATAACAAAGATCTCCCCCGTCAGCTCCAAGGTGATGGGATTAAGACATGATAGTATTAGCCCTTTACCCATCTCACCACAAGGCACCTGTGAAGAAGCAATGCTCAACCAAACTTGGACTCAAAGCGCAGCCTAGAGAGTTGCCCCTGCATGGCCCCCCCATGGGAGTCTGACAACCAGTCAGAATACAAGATCAAGATCAAAGGCCAGAGAGGGCATCAAACCAGGATCTTTCAGCATCTCTGTCCCTTTTTCTTCTTCACCCAACATCTGGAAGCATCTGAATGAGAGGTGGGTTCCTACCAGTTTGCACCAGTTCAGTAGAACCGGTTCGTCAAATCTACCGAACCGGTTAGAAGAGGTTCCACCACAAAGCAGGCCACACCTACAGAAGAGGTTCCAAATTTTTTTGAAACCCACCACCGACACACACACACACACAGACTCACACAGAGAGAGAAAGAGAAAGAGAAAGAAAGGAAGAAAGAAAAAAAGAAAGAAAAAGTAAGAGGGATGAAAGAAAAAAATGAAAAAGGGACAGAGAGACAAAAGGAAGGAGAGAGAAAGAGAGAACACATGGCTGGCAAGCCACTCCCACCAGGTCACATGGCTGGCAAGCCACTCCCACAAAGGAGGCCACATCCACAGAGTAGGTTCGAAATTCTTTTGAAACCCACCACTGAATCTGATCCTCCTTTTCTGTTCAGGACTTCAAACCATGCGGGTCCTGCCCACCATTAAACCATCTTTCCAAGCAGCCTCCGTAATCCCAGTGTCTTTCCCCCCACTTAACCCAGATGGACATTTCTTCCGACAGCGCACATCAGGGCAAGGAGGAAAGCACTGATGAGGCTCACCCCCCATCATAACCCTGCCGGTCCTCCGTTTCCCTTCTTTCTGCCGTCTGCTCGAGGAGCCCACCTGCCTTCCGAGCACCCTCCATCCCCTACTAAGCCCTGTCAAACTGCTGACAGCCTCTCGTAACCACCTTCGGCTTGCAAGGGGAGAGGGGCTGGTTAAGTGTCTTAGGATTTCTGCACGCCGGCGAGGTTTCCTTTTGTAATTGGAGCTGACGGCACCTTTTGTGTGAATTGTGCCTCTCCTCCTTTTCTTCTACTCCTCACTAGCCCAGAGCTGGGCTGAGAGTGACAGAATTCATTATGCTGGGGGGAAACAAGGCGAAGGAGCCTTCAAGAGAACCATTCATCAAGGACGGAAGACTGGTGTGCAGAGAAATAGTAAGCCGAGAAGGGAGAGAAACTCGGGAGGAGAGAGAGAGAAAAAAAAACATTACCGTCTCCATCCCCGATTACCTGCCATCTTCTTATCTTGGCTTCGTTTTATGATGCCTATTTTTTTTTTAACATCCCACACTCTTAATTGTGGGGAAATTGACAGTTATAGAGACTAACTTGATTTTGCATTTAATAACGGCAGCAAGACTGTTGGTGGCGCAATAGAGATATTGGAAGACTGCTATCCTGTCTCCCCTGGTCCTTCTCTTCACTAGACTAGCCAGGCCCAGTTCCTGCAACCGTTCTTCATATGCCTCCAGTCCCCTCATCATCCTGGTTGCTCTTTCCTCAGGAAGTCATATGTGAGGTGGGAGAAGAAGCATTTGAATGGGAGGACTTGAGGTCAACTGTACAATACAGTACAATAGCAGAGTTGGAAGGGACCTTGGAGGTCTTCTAATCCAACCCCCTGCTTCGGCAGGAAACCCTATTCCGTTCCAGACAAATGGCTATCCAACATCTTCTTAAAGACTTCCAGTGTTGGGGCATTCACAACTTCTGGAGGCAACTTTTGTTCCACTGGTTAATTATTCTCACTGTCAGGAATTTTCTCCTTAGTTCTAAGTTGCTTCTCTCTTGGATTAGTTTCCACCCATTGCTTCTTATCCTGCCCTCAGGTGCTTTGGAGAATAGCTTGACTCCCTCTTCTTTGGGGCAACCCCTGAGATATTGGAAAACTGCTATCATGTCTCCCCTGGTCCTTCTTTTCATTAAACTAGATATATCCAGTTCCTGCAACCGTTCTTCATATGTTTTAGCCTCCAGGCCCTTAATCGTTTTAGTTGCTCTTCTCTGCACCCAGTAGAAAGCCTGAAGATGACACAACAGAGAAATATTTGACTCATCCCACCATTGCAAGTGGGGGGAAAGCTTTGTTGTAGTAAGGCTTTTTCAGTTCTAGCCCATATTTGTCCCAACATAGAAACTGCCATGGATGCTGTCAACAACCGAACAAAATAAATAAGGGGCAAAACAAAAAACAAAATAAGGGGGCATTATAAGCGCACCATCGTACCTGCCGTCCCTGTCCTACCACCCCCATTTATTCATACCCATTTCATTCATACTCATGTTTATTCTTATACCTATTATCTTGTAATGATTGACAAATCAAATCAATACATAAATAAGTATCACGGCTTCTTTCCTTCCCTCCTTCCTTCGCTCCTTCCTTCCCTCCCTCCTTCTTCTCTCCCTCCTTCTCCCTCCCTCCTCCCTTCACCCTTTCTTCCCTCCTTCCTTTCTTGCTTCCTTCCTTTACTCCCTCCCTCCCTTCCCTCCTTCCTTCCCTCCCTCCTTCCTCCCTCCTATCGATCTCCTTCCTCCCTCCCTCCTTTCTCCCACTCTCATATTAATCTCCTCCCTCCTTCCTCCCTCTCTCCTATCGATCTCCTCCCTCCCTCCCTCCTTCCTCCCTCTCTCCTATCAAGCTCCTTTCTCCCTCCTTCCTCCTTCCTCTCTCCCTCCTTCTCCCTCCCTCCTCCCTTCACCCTACCTTCCCTCCTCCCTTTCCTTCCTCCCCCTCCCCTCTCTCCCTCTCTCCCTCTCTCCACCCTTTCTTCCCTCCTTCCTTTCTTCCTTCCTTCCTTTACTCCCTCCCTCCCTTCCCTCCTTCCTCTCTCTCTCCTATCGATCTCCTTCCTCCCTCCCTCCTTCCCCCTCTCTCCTATCAATCCCCTCCCTCCTTCCTCCCTCTCTCCTATCGATTCCCTCCCTCCCTCCTCCCTCTCTCCTATTGATCTCCTCCCTCCCTCCTTCCTCCCTCCCTTCTTCCTCCCTCTTTCCTATCAATTTTCTTCCTCCCTCCCTCCTTCCTCCCTCTCTCCTATCGATCTCCTTCCTCCCTCCCTCCTTCCTCCCGCTCTCCTATCGATCTCCTCCCTCCCTCCTTCCTCTCTCCCTCCTCCCTCCCTCCTCCCTTCATCCTACCTTCCCTCCTCCCTTTCCTTCCTCCCCCTCCTTCCTTTCTTCCTTCCTTCCTTTACTCCCTCCCTTCCCTCCTTCCTCCCTCTCTCCTATCAATCTCCTCTCTCCCTCCTTTCTCCCTCTTTCCTATCGATCTCCTCCCTCCCTCCCTCCTTCCTCCCCCTCTCCTATCGATCTCCTTCCTCCCTCCCTCCTTCCTCCCTCCCTCCTATCGATCTCCTTCCTCCCTGACTCCCTGAAATGTCTCCCTGCCCACCTTTTAATGCCCAGACACAAGTTCTCACTTGCCAGAGAGATTCCCAACTGCAAAGGTTACGGATGCTTGGCTCCCGTCTAATTTTCTCTCTGTCGGGGATGTCGAATGGTTTCTCTTCCCCCTCACCTCCCCCCATCTCTCTCTCTCTGCAGTTGTTTTGCTCTTCAAAGGTTGCTTCTGGTCAACATTTATTGGGTTTGAAGATGCCTTCGTGAAGGTGCTACAAACAAGGTGGCAGTCAGGGTTATAAATGGTCCCTCCAGCTGCCCAGCCCTTTAAATATGGCAGTGTTTCTCAACCTTGTCAACTTGAAGATGTCTGGACTTCAACTCCCAGAATTCCCCAGCCAGCATTCGCTGGCTGGGGAATTCTGGGAGTCGAAGTCCAGACATCTTCAAGTTGACAAGGTTGAGAAACACTGAAATATGGCATACATGTGCCCAGGATTTGGGGTTTCTGATCTTGGTCTCACACTTAGCCTGTGAATGTGGGTTGGTTGGGGGGTAGGAAGGCAAGAGAGCATCCCTAGTTGGACAGGAGATGGAGAGATTGATCTACCCTACTGTTCATTTGGACAATCCCTTACTCCTCCTGGGAGTTTCCCCAGGGAAATTCATCCTTTCTTTCAAATCCAAGACTTTCCAAGGAGAGCCAATATTCTCAAACTTCTCTCTCTTTTTCCCTTTTACATCATCTTAGAAGATGTTTCGAACCGTGCCGAGTTCAGCTTCTCCAACTCTTAATATTTGCATTTGGGAACTGAAGCACAGGAAGTTGCCAAAGTAAGACAGAGCAAGGTATCCACTAGATAACGTGAGATCAGAAATATGAATAGCTTTGAAATGCCCCTTCCTTCCCCTCCCCTTCTCTCTCCAGTTCGCACCAGTTCGGTAGAACCGGTTCGTCAAATCTACCAAACCGGTTAGAAGAGGTTCCACCAGCGGACCCGGAAAGCAGGCCACACCTACCGAAGAGGTTCCAAAATTTTTTGAAATCCATCACTCTCTCTCTCTCTCACACACACACACACAGACTGACTGACAGAGAGAGAGAGAGAGAGAAAGAAAGGAAGGAAGAAATAAATAAAGAAAAAAAGAAAAAAGAAAGAAAAAGAGTGAGAGAGAGAGATGAAAGAAAAAAAGAAAAAAGGGATAGAGAGACAAAAGTAAGGAAAGAGAGAGAGAAAGAGAGAGAGAGAAAGAAAGAAAGAAAGAAAGAAAGAAAGAAAGAAAGAAAGAAAGAAAGAAAGAAAGAAAGAAAGAAACCACATGGCTGGCAAGCCACTCCCACAAAGGAGGCCACACCCACAGAGTAGGTTCCAAATTTTTTTGAAACCCACCACTGTACCGTCCCCGCTTGATTTGGTTGCATTGCCTTGAGTAGCTCTTTCAGACCACAGGGTTTTGGATGCCAGATGTGAGAGCATCTTCTCCTTGGAAGCAGACATCTGGATTTGCCCTCTCTGCCTGGTGCCAGCTGGTGTGTGAAACGCTCCTTGTGCTTCATCCTCTCAGCCCCCAGATGTGACACGCGACAAGGGCACGATCCCTATGTGGTTTTTTTTTCTGAACCAGGAAGAGCGCCAGCTGTGTGAGTCTTCCCTCAATGACCCCACCAGCATGTCCACGCCATCAGCTGTCAGGCAATGCTGCCCAATAAAGCCATCGCATGATTTATTATTCTTAAATGACGGGAGCGGATTCCAGGAGTTGATGGCTGCTGACAGCGGGAATCCAATTAACCTGAATAACAATCTTGATTGTGGCCCAATTAAGGTTGGCTGCCAAGTGTCAGAAGTGAAGGCCCAGCTAATAGAATTGTCTCATTAATTCGCAGCAGAAGACTTGGGGATGTCCCAATATTGTCAGCGCTGCATTTTTAATCAGGCATTTTTGTCTTCTATGCTATCCTGGAGATGTTAGAATAGAATAGAATAGAATAGAATAGAATAACGGAGCTGGAAGGAACCTTGGAGGTCTTCTAGTCTAGCCCCCTGCTTAGGCAGGAAACCCTACACCACTTCAGACAAATGGCTATCCGACATCTTCTTAAAGATTTGCAGTGTTGGGGCATTCACAACTTCTGGAGGCAACTTCTGTTCCACTGACTAATTGTTCTCACTGTCAGGAAATTTTTCCTCAGTTCTAAGTTGCTTCTCTCCTTGATTAGTGCCCATCTATTGCTTCTTGTCCTGCCTTCAGGTGCTTTGAAGAATAGCTTGACTCCCTCTTCTTTGTGGCAGACCCTGAGATATTGGAAGGCTGCTATCATGTCTCCCCTGCTCCATCTTTTCATTAAACTAGACATACCCAGTTCCTGCAACCGTTCTTTGCATGTTTTAGTCTCCAGTCCCCTAATCCTCTTTGTTGCTCTTCTCTGCACTCTTTCTAGAGTCTCCACATCTTTTTTATATTGTACTGACCAAAAGTGGATGCAGTTTTCCAAGTTTGACAATGGACGGAAACTAATCAAGGAGAGAAGAAACTTAGAACTGCAGAGAAATTCCCTGACAGGCAGAACAATTAACCAGTGGAACAGCTTGCCTCCAGAAGTTGTGGGTGTTCCATCACTGGAGGTTTTAAAGAAGAGATTGGGCATACATGTGTCTGAAATGGTATAGGCAGGGGGGCTGGACTAGAAGATCTCCAAGGTCCCTTCCAATTCTATTATTCTATTCCATTCCATTTTCTATTCTATTCCATTCCATTCTATATTCTATTCTATTCCATCCCATCCCAACCCAACCTATCCTTTCCCTTCCTTACTTTACCCTACCACACCCTATCCTGTTCTCTTCTCTTCTTTTCTAGACGAGAGAGTCAACCTATTCTCCAAAACACTTGAGGGCAGGCAGGATAAGAAGCAAGGGATGGAAACTAACTAAGGAGAGAAGCAAGCTAGAACTCTCTAAGGCAGTGTTTCTCAACGTTGGCAACTTGAAGATGTCCGGACTTCAACTCCCAGAATTCCCCAGCCAGCATTAGCTGTTTGGCATGGAAAAATGCGCCACTGTATCCATAAAAAGGGGCAAAATCACTGCATCTGAGGGAATTGAAATGCCCAATGGCCAATTAATTAAATGCAAAGAAAATGAAGCCTACAAATACTTAGGCATTCTGCAGTTGGATAACATCAAGCATGGAGAAGTAAAAACTGTTGTCAGGCGAGAGTACACCAACAGAGTTAGGAAAATTTTGAAATCTAAATTGAATGGTGGAAATACAATCAAGGCCATAAATACCTGGGCAATACCAGTTATAAGATACACAGCTGGTATAGTTAACTGGACACAAGCTGATTTGGACCGAAAAACCAGGAAACTAATGACAATGCACTACAGTTTACATCCACGTGGTGATACTGATAGACTATATCTGCCCCGAAAATCAGGTGGCAGAGGATTATTACAAGTGAAGCAAACAGTTGAAGAAGAAAAACATGCACTGGCTGATTATTTAAAAGAAAGTCAAGAACATCTATTAATCAAAGTAAAGAACAAAAATCTACTGAAGGCCCAACAGACGAAACAAGAATACAGAAAAGATGTGATAAAATCAAGAATGAAGAGTTGGCAGAACAAAGCACTGCATGGCCAATTTCTGGAAAAAATAAAAGATAAAGTGGACAGTGAACAAACTTGGTTATAGTTAACAACAGGTACATTAAAGAAAGAAACAGAGTCACTAATCCTGGCTGCGCAAGAACAAGCTATCCGCACAAATGCCATCAAGGCCAAAATCGAAAAATCCTCTGATGATGCCAAATGCAGACTTTGCAAAGAAGCTGATGAAACTGTTGATCACATACTCAGCTGCTGTAAAAAAATCGCACAGACTGATTATAAATTGCGGCACAATTCAGTAGCACAAATGATCCATTGGAATTTGTGCAAAAATTTTAATATTAAAACAGCAACAAACTGGTGGGAACATCAGCCTGAAAAAGTCACCGAAAATCAGATGGTCAAGATCTTGTGGGATTTCCGTATACAAACCCACAAAATACTGGCGCATAATACACCAGACATCACACTGGTTGAGAAAAATAAGGTCACAATCATAGACATCGCAATACCAGGTGATAGCAGGATCGCCGAGAAGGAACATGAAAAAATCGCAAAATACCAGGACTTAAAAATTGAAATTCAACGACTATGGCACAAACCAGCAGTGGTAATTCCAGTGGTAATTGGCACACTGGGTGCTATTCCAAAAGCACTGGAATTACATTTAAAAGAGTTAAAAATTGACAAAATCACCATCAGTCAAATGCAAAAAGCCACACTGCTTGGATCTGCACGCATATTACGAAAATACGTTACGACGTCCTAGGCCCCTGGGTGGGGCCCGACTAGTAACCAATGCCAAATCTGGCGAAACAACTGGCCGCTGTGATACAATTGTATAATAATAATAATAATAATAATAATAAAAAGCAGAGTTGATTAGAGTAGAGCCGAGGTGGCGCAGTGGTTAAATGCAGCACTGCAGGCTACTTCAGCTGACTGCAGTTCTGCAGTTTGGCTGTTCAAATCTCACCGGCTCAGGGTTGACTCAGCCTTCCATCCTTCCGAGGTGGGTAAAATGAGGACCCGGATTGTTGTTGGGGGCAATATGCTGACTCTGTAAACCGCTTAGAGAGGGCAGAAAGCCCTATGAAGCGGTATATAAGTCTAACTGCTATAACTGCTATTATGGATCCTGAGATTTAAAATAAACATATGAAAGGTAGATGGAGGTATTTTTTTTATTTTTTATTTTTAGCTTGCGGTGATGCTACTGAGATGTTTGAAAAGCAGGTGCTGGAGGCATTCTATGCAAATCCAGAGTGGATAATAATAAGAATGGGAGTGAGTCACTCTCTCCACTGTATCTACCTGGATAATTATGTGAGGTGGGTAAAAGGATGGAGAGAGAGAGCTGTCTAATATATCACTCATAATAAACTCTGGTAGGAAGAGGAGCTACCCAGGGGGCTTGTGCATGTTGGAAAAAGGAACATCCAATGTCCGGCGCTCGCATGCGCCCCAGCCAGCTAATCTTTGGTTTCTGTCATGCATGCACACGCAACAATCACCCGGACAGCGCACAGTGGTTAGGGTGCAGTACTGCAGGCCACTTCAGCTGACTGTTATCTGCAGTTCGGTGGTTCAAATCTCACCGGCTCAAGGTCGACTCAGCCTTCCATCCTTCCGAGGTGGGTGAAATGAGGACCCGGATTGTTGTTGGGGGCAATATGCTGACTCTGTAAACGGCTTAGAGAGGGCTGAAAGCCCTATGAAGCGGTATATAAGTCTAACTGCTATTGCTATTGCTATAGTTTTCATGCCTCAGGTGGAACTAGAATTCACAGTCTCCTGTTTATTGACTCAAAGACACCCAGCCAGTTTTTATATGAGCCGAGGTGGCGCAGTGGTTAGGGTGCAGTACTGCAGGCCACTTCAGCTGACTGCTATCTGCAGTTCAGCAGTTCTAATCTCACCGGCTCAAGGTTGACTCAGCCTTCCATCCTTCCGAGGTGGGTGAAATGAGGACCCGGATTGTTGGGGGCAATATGCTGATTCTGTAAACCGCTTAGAGAGGGCTGCAAGCCCTATGAAGCGGTATATAAGTCTAACTGCTATTGCTATTGCTAAATCCTCTATCTGCACCATGCACAGTAGATGGTGAGAACAACTCCCTTTTTACAATCACTCCTGTACTGAATACTTCCCCATCCAAATACCATGCCCCTCCTCCCCGTTTGAATGGCAGCTGAAATCAAGTGGCAAAACAGAGGCTGTTATAGGTCACGGGCTTATTGGGGGGGAGGGTTTGAACTTTAGAAGGCTCAAGGAGATCTGCAGCCCTTGGAAGCAAGATTCAAAGCAAATCAGGCAGTTTTCAACTTGCAACAGTTCGTTTAATGATCATTCAAGTATAGGCAGTCCTAGACTCGCAACAATTCCCTTTGTGACCCCCTCGAAGTTGCAACGGCCCTGAAAAATGGGGCTTGTGACTGTTTTTCACACTTAACAACCTTTGCAGCATGCCCTTGGCGACGTGATCCAAATTCAGATGTTTGGTGACGAGTTTGTATTTATGACCTTTTATAAATGTGGCGACTTTAAGACTTGTGGACTTCAACTCCCAGAATTCCACAGTCAAAGTGGACAACTGTAAGACTTGTGGACTTCAACTCCCAGAATTCCACAGCCAAAGTGGGCAATTTTAAGACTTGTGGACTTCAACTCCCAGAATTCCACAGCCAAAGTGGGCAACTTTAAGACTTGTGGACTTCAACTCCCAGAATTCCACAGCCAAAGTGGGCAACTTTAAGACTTGTGGACTTCAACTCCCAGAATTCCACAGCCAAAGTGGGCAACTTTAAGACTTGTGGACTTCAACTCCCAGAATTCCACCGACAAAGTTGGCAAGGAATTCTGGGAGTTGAAGTCCACAAGTCTTAAAGTTGCCTACTTTGGCTGAGTTTGGAAAACACTGTCCGAGGAAGCCAATCAAGGAAAACAAATTCTTATCCGGCGCAAGATTAAAAATTAAATTAAATTAAAATGTGTCTCAAGATCACGGGCTAACTCCATTTCTGAATCCGAAAGAGAGATGGATTCGCTTTTTCCTTTTAATCGGTGGAAGAGTGACGTTAAGCCAAACACATGTTATTATTATTTGATTCCTAGGTCCTTTCTCCCAAATGTCATCTTCTGGATGTCACAATTCTGCGACTGGCCAAAAAAACGAAGATTTGTGTTTCCCATTCAGAGGATTAGCAAAAGAAATTCATCTTTGCAATAGTTGCTTACATAGAATTTGACTTCCATCTGAGAATTATCACTGGGGGTCTCATCTATTCTTGGGGTTGTCCTTCAGCATTAACGTTTCCCCTGTCTTGACAGCTTCATTTAGCATTCAGATATATATTTTTTCTCCTGTAATCTTTTTAGCTTTAATCCACTTTTTGGGGGTAATCCCTTTCGCTTGAGTCCATCCTCCCTGCCCCACTACCTCCATATCGAATAAGTGGGTATCTGAATGAGTGTGACAGAGTTCGCAGAAGGATAAAAAAAAAGTTTTCTTTTCAAATTTAATGCGGGACTCAGAACTTAACTGCGTGTGTCAGGAGTCTGCCTAATATATGGGAATTGGGAATTAATTTGGAATGTTACATGCTTTATCAGGGTTGTGTCAGTCTCTCGCTAAACGACTTTCTGGTTAACAGCTCTTTGATCTAGCAATTAGTGAATATCTCAGAAGTGATTTCATTCCCTGATGCGTATTTTAGGTTGTCAGTTTGCTGGGACAAATTCTTCTCGCATTTTCGGTGTATTTGATTCTCTTTACAAAAAAAAAAACTTTGTGTGTTGATCTCTGTATAGTTTATTCTACTGGGTACATTTATTTCTGTAGAGGATAAGTTATAACGAGCACCATAGTTTTCTTCTGGAATAGATTTCGCTTCCTCACATTATTCCACTTATTAAGGCATCCAGGAGGGAGGGAGGGAGGGAGGAAATATGCAGAGGGAGGGAAGAGAGAGGAAAGGAAGGAAGGAAATGTGTGTGAGATTCAGAGAAAGAGGAAGGGAAGAATGGAAAGATGGATGGATGGATGGGTGGGTGGAAGGAAGGAAGGGTGAGAGTGAGAGAGAAAAGGAGAAAGGGAAGAATGGAAAGATGGAAGGAAGAAAATGTGTAGAAGGAAGAAGGAGGGAGAGAAGGAAGGGAGTGTGGGAGGGAGGGAGGAAATGTGTGTGAGATTGAGAAAAAGAGGGAGGAAAGAATGAAAAGATGGAAAGAAGGAAGGAAGGAAATGTTTGGGAGGGAGGGAGGGAGGAAAGAAGGAAATAAGGAAGATTGGTTGGTGAGTGGATGGATGGATGGATGGATAGATGGATGGGCTGGAAGAACAAAATGCGGCGGAGGGAGGGAGGAAAGAAGGAAGGAAGATAGATAATGGAGATCTGACTTGGAAAATAACTGAGTAAACAGCAATAATTCTGATTTTCCTTGTAGCGATATTGTCAGAAAACCAATCCATTCGCTATGAAAGACTGGACTAGGGTCAAAATCTAAGACCTTGATTGACAGGCATTGTCTCTTTACCTGCCGAGGAGGCATAATTTCCTCCTCCCTTTAGCTTTTAAGCTATTTCTCTCCTCCCTCCCTCATTTTATCACTGAGTTGTCCAGTTTCCATCATTTGACCATGGTGTTGTATTCCCACAACCAAATCCAACCAGTTATCAGATGCCAATTTCTTTGCCATTCCCTACCTGATTCCCAAATGCAGAAATCCTGAATGTGATTCAAAGAAGTGAGGAAGAAAAAAAAAAACCACCCCTCTAACTCAAGCTAAATAATTCAGTTTACGTGCAATGGAATTGCTTGAGAGTGAGCTGGGTGGTATATACTTTTCATATTTATTTATTTTTAAAAGAACCTGAGATTATGGATTCATGGTTACATACATGTCAAATAATGGTTTGTGCAGCTTGGCATGCAAAAATCCAATTTTTTCCCCCTACATCTAGGAGTGATTGAAGTAGCTGAATGCCATTGTTTAAAAAAAAAAACACCATTTGCTGATTTAAATCAATATCTCCCACTTTAAAAAGGTAGGGAAAAAATAGTTGGAATTATTGGCCTTTGCGAACTGCAGAGCTGAAGCAGTGATTTAACAATAACGTGGTGTTCACTTATGAAAGAAACTTCCTCTCCAAAGGTCAGGAAGCAACAGGTGAATATCTTTATAAGATGTAAAAGGTTGCCAAGCCTTCTCCTCTTGGAGGCCCTGACTTGACTCCCAAATGAGAAGGTCATAACAGGATCAGAGATCTGATTAAAGGCAAGAACGAAAGCTATAATATTTGATTACGTTCAGGCTCTGCGGGAAGCAATACAGAAAGAGAAGCAGTTTTGGAAGGAAGGAAGGAAGGAAGGAAGGAAGGAAGGAAGGAAGGAAGGAAGGAAGGAAGGAAAGAAATTTGTGAGACAGAGGGAGGAAAGGAAGGGAGGAAAATGTGTGAGATGGATGGAGGGAGAAAGGGAAGGAGGGAAATGTGTGAGATGGAGGGAGGGAGGAAATGGAGGGAGGGAGGAAGGAAATGTGTGAGACGGAGGGAGAGGAAGAAAGTGTGTGTTAACTTTTAAGGGGGGAAACATCTCCTTTGTCCACCAGTCCAACGGTTCATAAACCCACTTTCCTCCCCTCCTTAGAGCATGTCAAGAGTTCTTGGGGTTAGAACAGAACCCGTTAAGGCTTCTGCAATTCCCATCCTAAGTTCTGATCTTCGTTTCTTGTCTTTGTCCATCTCAGCGGCGAGCGAGGAGAGTGAAATGTTGCGTGATCTCCGCCGGGCTGGTCGTTCTTCTGATCTTCATCATCATCCTCTCCGTTTCCATCAAGAAATAAACCCAGCTGGTTTTCCCAGGTAGGATCACCTGAACGTCTCTTAGGGACTGTAAGTGGGGGTGGGTGGGTGGGAATTGTGTCTTGGGTAGATTCGCAGAGTGACCATTTGGTCACAGCAGCGGGAGGTCAGTGAGGAATGGGCAACATGGCGAGGTCAACCACAGATCTAAAGTGAAGGTCCTCAACTTACAGGTCATCCTGTTGCAGCTGTGCAGGGACTCAAGGCTACTTCCCTGCTTGGCCCTTCCTTCCTTCCAGGCTCATTTTCCAAGTAGTAAATTAGCCAAGATTTGAATTGCAAATTGATAATTATGGTCATTCTCCTCCTCCTCCTCCTCCTCCTCCTCCTCCTCCTCCTCCTCCTTCTCTTCCTTCTTCTCCTCCTTCTCCTCCTCCTTCTCCTTCTTCTTCTCTTCCTCCTTCTTCTCCTCCTTCTCCTCCTCCTTCTCCTTCTCCTCTGCCTCCTTCTTCTTCTTCTCTTCCTTCTCCTCCTCCTTCTTCTTCTCCTCCTTCTCCTCCTCCTTCTCCTTCTCCTCCGCCTCCTTCTTCTTCTCTTCCTCCTTCTCCTGAAAACACCCTGGAAATGGCCCTAAAATTGGAAATAACCACCAACGATTTAATAGCCAGTGATCAGCACCCCAATCGACAACTAAAAAGACACACACTCACAACCAGGCACCCTATAAATACCACACCCTGAATCTCTTAAAGAACATACTCTGTTAGAGAGAAATTCCCTGAGGATGGGCCCCTGAAAGCTTGCAAGACACAACTTAGCAATAGCAATAGCAGTTAGATTTATATACCGCTTCATAGGGCTTTCAGCCCTCTCTAAGCGGTTTACAGAGTCAGCATATCGCCCCCAACAACAATCCGGGTCCTCATTTTACCCACCTCGGAAGGATGGAAGGCTGAGTCAACCCTGAGCCGGTGAGATTTGAACAGCCGAGCTGCAGAACTGCAGTCAGCGGAAGTAGCCTGCAGTGCTGCATTTAACCACTGCGCCACCTCGGCACAACCTCTTGTGTCTTCCGAGCTAATCGACCCAGATTGGATGCTGTAAACATCACCCTGGGTCACGTATATTGGCATTCATTTGTGAATTACTTTTTAACTTCGGCGAAGTTGTGCATTTGGGGTAAAGGGGTTTCTTGGGTGTCAATAACAACCCCTAGGGAAAACCGCGTGGATTGGAAGGAATGAATTTGTTGTTATTCAATCTGTGACTGAAAGTGAGAAAAATTGATTAATTCAGTAACAAAAGTGGCATGGGATGTGTGAAGGAACCCTCATATCCTGGGGGTTCGGCTCAACAGTTCTGCTCAAGATCTCACAATCTTGGGGAGGATCTCCTAAAATGTCTTTTGAAGTTTTGGAAAGGAAAATAGCTGAGATTTGCAGACGTTACGATAGCCTATTAACAGGAGGCATGATTTGAATGCAGAAGGCCGGGTGTTTTGATCCAGGATCTGCAGTTAAAAGCAAGCTTTTACCAAAGGTTGAGAAGAGTTGAGAAGCAGGAACTATGGGACGGATCTCGGAATCCTGGTGGACAATCACTTAAACATTGAGCCAGCCATGTGCAGCAGGAGCCGAAAGGACCAATGCAATCCCAAATTGCATTAAAAGAGGGATACAATCAAGATCAAGGGAGGTACTAATACCACTCTATAAAGCCTTAGTAAGACCACACCTAGAGTACTGCGTCCAGTTTTGGTCACCACACTATAAAAAAGATGTTGAGACTCTAGAAAAAGTGCAGAGAAGAGCAACCAGAATGATTAGGGGACTAGAGACTAAAACATATGAAGAACAGTTGCAGGAACTGGGCAGCCGTGCGAGCGATTGTGGGTGCACCTCGGTACACACACATTACACCTATCCTCCGTGAGCTGCACTGGTTACCGATTGGTCTCCGGATACGCTTCAAGGCGCTAGTCGTCACTTATAAAGCCCTTCATGGTATTGGACCTGTGTACTTGAGAGACCGCCTGCTGCCAATTACCTCCCAAAGACCCATTAGATCACATAGAGCAGGCCTCCTCCGGGTTCCGTCTACCAGCCAATGTCATCTGGCTACTACCCGGGGGAGGGCCTTCTCTGTGGCGGCTCTGGCCCTTTGGAACAAACTCCCTGCAGAGATTCGGACCCTCACCTCTCTCCAGGCCTTCCGAAAAGCCGTTAAAACCTGGCTGTGTCGGCAGGCCTGGGGTCGATGAGTTCCCTTCCCCTCTCGAATCGTGTGGCTGTTGGTTGTTTTTTAAATGCCCTGTACTTTTGTAGTTTTTGTGTTTTTCCCTTCCCCTCCTTCAGGTTTGTGCGCCGCCCTGAGTCCCGCAGGGAATAGGGATTAGGGGACTGGAGGCTAAAACATATGAAGAACGGTTGCAGGAATTGTGGTATGTCTAGTTTAATGAAAAGAAGGACCAGGGGAGACATGATAGCAGTCTTCCGATATCTCAGGGGTTGCCACAAGGAAGAGGGAGTCAAGCTATTCTCCAAAGCACCTGTGGGTAGAACAAGAAGCAACAGATCGAAACTAATCAAGGAGAGAAGCAACTTGGAACTGAGGAGAAATTTCCTAAAAGTGAGGACAATTAATTAGAATTGCCTTCAGAAGTTGTGGGTCCTCCAACACTAGAAGATTTCAAGAAGAGATTGGATAACAATTTGTCGGAAATGGCATAGGGTCTCCTGCTTGAGCAAGGGGTTGAGGAGAAGACCTCCAAGGTCCCTTCCAACTCTGTTATTCCATCATATCCATCTGTCTCTTTTATGCCCTGCACAATCTTCGTCAGCCTAACTATTGTGGCCTGCCAGCCGCCAGCCCCTCTAACGGCCGAAGCAGAGGAGGAGTAAGTGTGGGAGTCAGGGTCAACATCAAGGCAAAGTGAGAGCTCCGAGGGGGAAGAGGGAATGGAGCTGTCAGAGAGAGAGGTAGAGAGGCAGAGTTGGGCTGTCCATCAGCTCTCAGATGGGAGAGTCAGCAGCTCTCAGGTCTGGAGGTGGCTGATGAGGAAAAGAAGGAACAACTGGGTCCAGTGCCTGATGCACCGAAGGCAGAGGAGAGGAGAGCAGTGGAAATCTATGGGCCGGTCCTTGGGACGGAAGAGCCATCACTGCTAGTGAAGCCCCACCCTAGCTCTGGGATAAAAGGCAGGGGACAGAGATGAATAGATGTGGCAGAGGAGAGGAGAGCAGTGGAAAGCTATGGGCCGGTCCTTGGGACGGAAGAGCCACTGCTGCTAGCGAAGCCCCCCCTAGCTCTGGGGATAAAAGGCAGGGGGCAGAGATGAATAGATGTGGCAGAGGAGAGGAGAGCAGTGGAAAGCTATGGGCCGGTCCTTGGGACGGAAGATTCACCACTGCTAAAGAAGCCCTACCCTAGCTCTGGGGATAAAAGGCAGGGGGCAGAGATGAATAGATGTGGCAGAGGAGAGGAGAGAAGTGGAAATCTATGGGCTGTTCCTTAGGACGGAAGAGCCACCGCTGCTAGTGAAGCCCCTCCTAAGCTCTGGGGATAAAAGGCAGGGGGCAGAGATGAATAGATGTGGCAGAGGAGAGGAGAGCAGTGGAAATCTATGGGTCGGTCCTTGGGACGGAAGAGCCACCACTGCTAGCGAAGCCCCCTCTAGCTCTGGGGATAAAAGGCAGGGGGCAGAGATGAATAGATGTGGCAGAGGAGAGCAGTGGAAATCTATGGGTCGGTCCTTGGGACGGAAGAGCCACCGCTGCTAGCGAAGCCCCCTCTAGCTCTGGGGATAAAAGGCAGGGGGCAGAGATGAATAGATGTGGCAGAGGAGAGGAGAGCAGTGGAAAGCTATGGGCCGGTCCTTGGGACGGAAGATTCACCACTGCTAAAGAAGCCCTACCCTAGCTCTGGGGATAAAAGGCAGGGGGCAGAGATGAATAGATGTGGCAGAGGAGAGGAGAGCAGTGGAAATCTATGGGCTGTTCCTTAGGACAGAAGAGCCACCACTGCTAGCGAAGTCTCCCCTAGCTCTGGGGATAATAGGGAGAGATGAATAGATGTGGCAGAGGAGAGGAGAGCAGTGGAAATCTATGGGCTGGTCCTTAGGACGGAAGAGCCACCGCTGCTAGTGAAGCCCCTCCTAAGCTCTGGGGATAAAAGGCAGGGGGCAGAGATGAATAGATGTGGCAGACAGCTATTCATCTCCCTGCCAGCCAGACCTGTTAGCCTGTGAGAGAAACCTTTTTCCCGGGGCTGCCGGCATTCCCAACAAATGAATCTTTTGGGTTCACATCAGAGGGTTTATCGTGATTGGAAAGCTGGATCAGAACTCTAGCTTGCAGGAGATTTCTTTCAGAAAGACTTCGGGTCAGCGGTCACTCCCAGCATATTGAAACCCTGTCTACTAACGATTGTGTTTGTGTCACGCAATTCGGGACGAGTTTTTCTTCGCCTCTCCTCACAGGTCGGCCAGGCGGATACGCAGCGTATCGCGAGGTTGTCCTGGCCGCCTGCTTTGCTGAATTGAGTTGTGATTGTCGCGTGCGTTTCGCAGCAGCGGGGGGGGCGCCGGTGCTGAATGAAACCGGGGGGCTCATCGAAACGATGTTCTTGATGTCAGTCAAATGTCGCTGCCAATGTCTCTCTTCTTCCCTGCAGTGGGAGAGGCGACAAGGAAAATCACGCTTC
This sequence comes from Thamnophis elegans, assembly GCF_009769535.1. Classification (NCBI taxonomy): domain Eukaryota; kingdom Metazoa; phylum Chordata; class Lepidosauria; order Squamata; family Natricidae; genus Thamnophis; species Thamnophis elegans. The sequence continues at coordinate 77,187,507 of NC_045548.1, read as the reverse complement.
CCCGAATATGAATGTTAATAAAGATGATTTGTAATCCTTGTGATTAGTCGTTATTGATCAGCTTGACATGCGTGAAATGCGTTTCATCCTCTCTTTTTTTCAATCCAGGGAGGTCGTAGGCCGATCTTGAGTCTCCGGGCAGGAAATTGTTTTGAATCTTTCATTCTTCAAGGATTTTTGGATAATAAGCTGCCTTATTAACGTGAGGGAAATGCCTCTCTTTTTACTGTCTCCACACCATGTATAATAATCTATACTTCCTTTGTGTTCTTCATTTCTTCCAGTCCTTCTTTTCCTTCCTTCCCTCTTTCCTTCCACCCTCCCTCTCCCTCTCTTTATCTTATCTTCCCCCTTCCCTCTCTCTATCTTTTTCTTATCTTTCCTTCCTTCTTGAGAATTCTCTCTCTATTTTCCTTCCTTCCTCCCTCCTCCTCTATCTTTTTCTTATATTTCCTTCCTTCCTTCCTGGGAATTCTCTCTCTCTCCCCCCCCTCTCTCTCCCCCCTCTTTATCTTATCTTCCTCCTTCCCTCTCTCTATCTTTTTCTTATCTTTCCTTCCTTCCTGAGAATTCTCTCTCTATTTTCCTTCCTTCCTTCCTCCCTCCTCTATCTTTTTCTTATATTTCCTTCCTTCCTTCCTTCCTTCCTTCCTTCCTGGGAATTCTCTCCCCCCCCCTTTCTCTTATCTTCCTCCTTCCCTTTCTCTATCTTTTTCTTATCTTTCCTTCCTTCCTGGGAATTCTCTCTCTCTCTCTCTCTCTCTCTCGTATTTTCCTTCCTTCCTCCCTCCTCCTCTCTCTATCTTTTTCTTATATTTCCTTCCTTCCTTCCTGGGAATTCTCTCTCTCTCCCCCCCCTCTCTCTCCCCCCTCTTTATCTTATCTTCCTCCTTCCCTTTCTCTATCTTTTTCTTATCTTTCCTTCCTTCCTGGGAATTCTCTCTCTCTCTCTCTCTCTCGTATTTTCCTTCCTCCCTCCCTCCTCCTCTATCTTTTTCTTATATTTCCTTCCTTCCTTCCTGGGAATTCTCTCTCCCTCTCTCTCTCCCTCTCCCCCCTCTCTCTCTTATCTTCCTTCCTCCCTCTCTCTCTCTTTTTCTTATCTTTCCTTCCTTCCTTCCTTGAAATTTTCTATCTCTCTCTATATATATATCTTTCTCTTATCTTCCTTCCTTCCTTGGAATTCTAATTCTCTCTCCCTCCCTCCTTCTCTTGGATCTTTCTTTCTTTCTTTCTTTCTTTCTTTCTTTCTTTCTTTCTTTCTTTCTGTCTTTCTGTCTTTCTTTCTTTCTTTCTTAGTGCAATATATTTGCAGGAATATACTCTTTCTGTTCCGGATTCTGTTCTTAATGCTGTCACTGGATTTCAGAGTTTCACGTTGCTTAAGAGCAGAGGTGGCGCAGTGGTTAGGGTGCAGTACTGCAGGCTACTTCAGCTGACTGCAGTTCTGCAGTTCGGCTGTTCTAATCTCACCGGCTCAGGGTTGACTCAGCCTTCCATCCTTCTGAGGTGGGTGAAATGAGGATCCAGACTGTGGGGGCGATATGCTGACTCTGTAAACCGCTTAGAGAGGGCTGAAAGCCCTATGAAGCGGTATATAAATCTAACTGCTATTGCTAGTCATCCTCCTTTAAGAAATTTCCCCCCTGAACTTTATTTGGAAAATTGCATTTTAGGCACTGGGCCTGCCCAATTTCTGAAGCTTCCGTCCTGACTCATAAGTAAGAGCCAAGGTGGCGCAGTGGTTAAATGCAGCACTGCAGGCTACTGCTAGATCAGCAGGTCAGCGGTTCAAATCTCACCGGCTCAGGGTTGACTCAGCCTTCCATCCTTCCGAGGTGGGTAAAATGAGGACCCAGATTGTTGGGGGCAATATGCTGACTCTCTGTAAACCGCTTAGAGAGGCCTGAAAGGCCTATGAAGCGGTATATAAGTCTACTGCTATTGCTCATCTTTACCAACCTGTCTCTGGTTGTCCATGTTAAAACACAGCATGGGGTGGGCCGAGGCAACCTTGAGGTTTATCAAAGTGACACTGTCTGTGTCCTTGTTTTCTTTCTGCAACGGACATCACCTCACATGCATAAGGGTAGGAAGCAGCATAGGAGATGCCATATTGTATCTGTTCACATTGCAGTTTCTCTGTGTTTGTGCAAAAACCCACGGATGCATTGGTAACATGTCATTGTGGAAACAGGCATCAGCAAACTAGCGGAGCGAAAACAGAAGCTAAAATAAGCTACGCAAACTCCCTTTTTGCCCTTAAAATAGATTTCCCAGGGAGTAGAACTCAGCTACAGAGTACAAGGTTTCCAAGGACAAGTGTGGCAATAGACCATATGCTTCTCTAGGAGAGAGAGAGGGAGGGAGAAAGGGAGGGAGGGAGGGAGGGAGGAAGATAGATAGATAGATAGATAGATAGATAGATAGATAGATAGATAGATAGATAGATAGATAATAGAGGGAGAGAGATTAGAGAGAGAGAGAGAGAGAATGGATAGATGAGAGATGAGAGAATAGATAATAGAGATAGATAGACAGACAGACAGCTAGATAGATAATAGATAGAGAGAGAGAGAGAGAGAGAGATGCAACCTGGAATTAAGGAGAAACTTCCTAACAGCGGGGACAATTAACCAGTGGAACAACTTGCCTCCAGAAGTTGTGGATGCTCCATCACTGGAGGTTTTTAAGAAGAGACTGGACTTTTCTGAAATGGTATAGGATCTCCCGCTTGAGTAGGGGAGTGGACTACCTCCTTCCTGCTCTGTTCTCATTGGGCAATAGGTGAGAGTCATGATAGTGCAGTGCTTAAAATGCAGTGGGGCAGGCTAACTCTGCCTACAGCCAGGAGTTCAAACCTGACCGACTCAAGGTTGACTCAGCCTTCCATCCTTCCAAGGTTAGTAAGACTAAAAGACTTCTAAGGTTCCTTCCAGCTTCTCTCCTCTTCTCTCCTCTCTTCTACTCTACTCTACTCAACTCAACTCAACTCCCATTCCCATTCACTCCTGAAGCCCTGAATGTTCTGCTTTAGTTGGGCTTTGCTATAGAGAGACAGTTTGGTGTAGTGACTAAGGCACTGGGCTGGAAACCAGAAGATGAAAAGTTCTAGTGGTGCCTTAAGAGAAAAGCCAGCTGGGTGGCTTTAAGCCAATCACCAGGAGACTGGGAGTTCCAGTCCCATTATAGACAAGAAAGTCAACTGGGTAACTTTGGGCCAATCACAAAGAGACTGGGAGTTCCAGACCCATCTTGGATAGGAAAGCCAGCTGGGTGACTGAGCCAAATCACCAGGAGATAGAAAGTTCTAGTCCTGATTTATACATGAAAGCCGGCTGGGTGACTTTGGGCCAATCACCAGGAGATAGGGAGTTCTAGTCCTGATTTATACATGAAAGTCAGCTGGGTGACTGGGCCAATCACCAGGAGACTGGGAATTCCAGTCCCATCTTGGGCAAGGAAGCCAGCTGGGTGACTTTGAGCCAATCACCAGGAGATGGTGAGTTCTAGTCCCAGCTTAGACATAAAAGCCAGCTCAGTGGCCGGTCACTCACTTTCAGTCCTATCCCCCTTACAGGGTTATTGTTGCAGGGGGGAAATAGGAGATCGAAGGAACATGGGGTTTGTGCAGCACCCCGAGTCATTTGTACAGATATTAAAGCCCGTATAGTAAATAAGTATAGATTTTGTGTTTTCCTTCCACTGAGAAATCACGCAGGGCTGTGCATGCCAAATCAAGATCATCTCAAGGGAAATAACTGACAATCTCTTAGATAGATGCTAAGATTTTCTCTCTCCCCCTCCCAATCCCTCGCCCCTTCCTCCCATTTTATTTACTTTGCTACGCAGTTAAAGATATTATTCCAAACAATAACCAAGCACAATAGGAAGAAAACATCTAGGTGTAGATAGATGATAGATAGATAGATAGATAGATAGATAGATAGATAGATAGATAGATAGATAGATAGATAGATAGATAGGTAGGTAGGTAGGTAGGTAGGTAGGTAGGTAGGTAGGTAGGTAGGTAGGTAGGTATATATGTCTACTAGCTGGATACCTGTGCTTCACAACAAAACTATGTGATCGGGCAATGCAGAAGAAGTCCAGTTCACTCCAGTTCAATCCGTTGGCTCAGAGATGGACGGTGATTGAAACACACAAGGGAATATCGCTCCCGCCACCTTGAGTCTGGAAGAAGTTCCATAGGTGGAGACTACAGGAACTAAGAGCACTACTCAGGTGACCCTGAGGATGCAGATAAATCTCCAAGCAGCCTCAACGACCCTCTAAAAGGATGCAAATAACCAGCTTTGTCTGCAAGGAGCATAAATCCTTCCATTCCCCACCATCCGGTCAAAGCTGAAGAAGCTTCTTGGATGAGAAGCGAAACGTCTTCAGAGAAAAACCAGAAAGTCCAGTTGCCTCCTGAAAAAGCACCTTTCGGACAAATTTAGAGAGCGCCAAGGACCTCACAAACTCTTCATTTGAACAGCCTGTTTGCCTAGTACATCAACCCACGTAAAATCTTGACTTCATTTCTTTGGTCCTTGCAAGAAAAAAAAAAACAGGTCTCATCCATCACTGGACTCATTTTTAACTGGAAAAGCCAAGGGCTTCTCCTTCTTTATGGAAATGCTTGTGTGTCTCATTGAACCTTGACCTTTCCGAAACTCAGTGTGTTGAGCGTGTGGCGGTTGAAGCTGGAGCATATGGTTTCCGAGCGGGTGAATGATTGCAGGAGCTGCCGGCTCTTCCTGATTGCTGTCAAAAGACTGTAAGTTGGAGAAGGGATGATTGCAGCTCAAGACTTGTTCCCTTTATTGCTCGGTTTGTAGAGGTCTTATCTGTATGCCAACTGGTTGGATAAGGACTCTTCAAATGTCAATTGCTCCACTGCGCAAAATACCTCTCTTCCAAATGGTTGTCAGGAAGCCACAAAGACGAATGTTGGTAGCCCAGGATTGAACTGTTGGGTCCTTGGTCCTCCCTGAACTTGGTTGATTTCTTATAGGCTTTTTGTTACCCAACTAGGTAATATCATCAATGCTAGAAGGGAGGAGGAGGGTTTGGGAGGAGGAGAAGCGACTGTGAGGTTCTTGGTGCTATCTGAATTGGTTGCTTTCATGCAGATGTTTCCTTAACCAACTAGGTAATATAGCAATAGCACTTAGACTTATATACCGCTTCACAGTGCTTTTATAGCCTTCTCTATGCAGTTGACAGAGTCAGCCTCTTGCCCCCAACAATCTGTGTCCTCATTTTACCCACCTCGGAAGGATGGAAGGCTGAGTCAACCTTGAGCCGGTGAGATTTGAATTGCCAAACTGCAGCTAGCAGTCAGCTGAAGTAGCCTGCAATGAGTTGAGTTGAGTTGAGTTTATTTGATTTCTATGCCGCCCAATCCCGAAGGACTCCGGGCGGCTTACAGAATAAAAAGAAATTTAAAAAAAGAAAAAACCTTAAAAACAATAGGACACACGAAGTTAAAAAGAAAGACAACAAACACCCAATCAGAAGGCCTGCTGGAAAAGCCTGGTTTTAATGGCTTTGAGAAAGGCCATGAGAGTGGGGGCAGGCCCGGATCTCCGGGGGCAGCACATTCCATATGGCCGGAGCGGCAACAGAGAAGGCCCTACTCCTCAGCATCACCAGCCAGCATTGTCCTGCTGAAGGCACCCGGAGAAGGCCCATCCTGTGAGATCTTATTGGTCTAAGGGAGGTATGCGGCAGGAGACGGTCTCGTAGGTACCCAGGTCCTAGGCCATGTAGGGCTTTAAAGGTAATAACCAGCACCTTGAATCGTGTTTGGAGATCAATGGGGAGCCAGTGCAGCTCGCTGAGGATAGGTGTGATGTGGGTGTACCTTGGCACACCCAGTATCGCTCGCACGGCTGCATTCTGGACCAGCTGCAGTCTCCGAACACTTTTCAGGGGCAGCCCCAAGTAGAGCGCATTACAGTAATCCAGTCTTGAGATGGAATACGGCACTAACCACTGCACCATCTCAGCTCAACATCATCAGTGCTAGAAGTGAGGGGGTTTGTGAGGAGGAAAGGAGAAGGAGGACTGTGAGGCCCTTGGTGATTTCTGAGCTTGGTGGTTTTCTTGCAGACGTTTCATTACCCAACTAGACAACATCATCATCAGTGCTAGAAGGGAGTGGTGTTTATGGAAAGGAGGAGGAGGAGGAGGAGGACTGTGGGGGCCCTTGGTACTCTCTGAACTTGGTGGTTTTCTTGCAGACATTTCATTACTCAAACTTGATTAACTTTGTCTCATTTCCACCCTGATACAAATATTCTCCTTTAGACCTGGGATCCTTTGACTAATTTATTTTCAAATAAAAAAGCATCGCAACTCTACTCCTGTTATAGTTTTAGCTCCTCTCAGCTGTCCAGGGCAGGGAGTTCCTCTCCTTTATACCTGAGGTCTCCAGAGAAGCCCACTTTACATTCAGCACTTCTGGAGTTGTGGAGGCAGAAACACATTTCAATCCAGATACAAAAGACACTATCAGCACCTCGGACAGCTCACGTCAAGAAATGCCCAGCCTTGGGAAGAGCGCGGCTCTTCTAGCACCCAAGGATTCAGATTGACAATATTGTCGTCGAAAAAGGCTCAGTGGCTAAGACGCTGAGCTTGTCGATCAAAAAGGTCGGCAGTTTGGCGGTTCGAATCCCTAGCTCCACGTAAGGGAGTGAGCTCCTACTACTTGTCCCAGCTTCTGCCAGCCGGGCAGTTCGAAAGCACGTAAAAAATGCCAGTAGAAAAATAGGAACCACCTTTGGTGGGAAGGGAACAGCATTCCGTGTGCCTTCGGCATTTAGTCATGCCGGCTACATGACCCCAGAGACATCTTCGGACAGTGCTGGCTCTTTGGCTTTGAAACGGAGATGAGCACCGCCCCCTAGGGTCAGGAACAACTAGCACATATGTGCGAGGGGAACCTTTACCTTTATTGTCATAGAATCGAAGGGCTAAAGGGACCTTGGAGGTCTTGTAGTCCAACCCCGTGCCCAAAGCAGCCACCATCCTGAAGAAATGGTTGTCCAGTCTTTTCTTGAAGACCTTCAATGATGACTCCAGGAAGCAAGCTGCTCCATTAATTAAACCTTCTCACTGTCAGGAAATTCCTCCCTATTTCCACATTGGATCTATCTCCGAGGAGGTTCAACCCATTGCTTCTTGTTCTGCCTTCAGGTGCTTTGCAGAGTAAATCAACCATTTCTTCCCTATGACAGCCCTTAAATATGGGAGGATGGCAGTAGCACTTATACTGTTCCACGGTGCTTTCCAGCCCTCTCTAAGTGATTTACAAAGTCAACGTGTTGCCCACAACAATCTGGGTCCTCGTTTTACTGACCTCGGAAGGATGGAAGGTTGAGTCAACCTCCAGCCAGTCAGAATCGAACTCCTGGCTGTAGGCAGAGCAAGCCTGCATTACTGCATTCTAAGCACTGCACCACCACGGCTCTCATCTGTTGTTCAATCAGAATAGAGCTGTAAGGAACCTTGAAGGCAGTCCATCTCTCTGCTTAAGGAGGAGACCCTATACCATTTCAGATAAGTGACTGTCCAGTCTCTTCTTAAAAACCTCCAGTGATGAAGCACCCACAAGATCTGAAGGGAAGCTGCTCCACTAGTTAATTGTCCTCACTGTTAGGAAGTTTCTCCTTAATCCCAGGTCATTTCTTTCCTTGATTAGTTTCCATCCATTGTTTATTGTCCTGTCCTCTTGTGCTTTGGAAAATAAATTGATCCCCTCCTCTTTCTGACAGCCCCCCCAAATATTGGAATACAGCTATGATGTCACTCCTAATCCTTCTTTTCTCTAGACTAGCCAAACCCAAATCCTGCAACCGTTCTTCATATGTTTTAGTCTCCAGTCCCCTAATCCTCTTTGTTGCTCTTCTCTGCACTCTTTCAAGAGTCTCCACATCTTTTCTACATTGTGGCGACCAAAACTGAATGCAGTATTCCAAGTGTGGCCTTACCAAGGCCTTATAAAGTGGTATTAAGACTTCATGTGATCTTGATTCTATCCCTCTGTTTAAGGGATTGTCCACTAGGACTCCAAGATCCCTCTCACAGTTATTGTTTTTAAGCTGGATTTTGCCTAATCTGTACTTGTATCTTTGGTTACAAGTAGAGATTATGTCTCCCCTAAGCCGCCTTTTCTTCATTTGATTAGCTGTATCTGGTTTCCTTTAGCCTCGTACAATGTAGCCCCCAGACCTCATATCATCTTTCGTGCTCTTCTCTGCCCTCTTTCTAGGGCCTCAGCCTCTTCTAACACTTTTCAGGGGTCAACTATAATTAACTTCTACTACTGCTCGCTGGTCATCTTTGCTCCAAGTCTTCCAGCCCATTGCGGGGTGTCCAAAATGTAGCGGAGAAACTATGACAAATGTTGTGGCCTATCAGAAGCCAGAAGATCTGGCAGCAGATTCGGACAGTGATGTGGTTGGGGAGGAACCTGGGCCAGTCCTGGAGTCTGGGGAAGGCTCTGATGAGGGCTCTGTGTCAGAGGCAGAGAGGGGGCCAGGGCCATCTGATAGTTTTCAGCTGCCTTTGGAGTCAGACATCAATGGGGCAGAAGTATTCTATCATCTGTTAAATTAATCCAGTCACTGATTACTGATAAAACTACTGCTTCATAATATAGTTTTAAATTTGGCAATTTCAAACCTCCTCTCTCACGCACATCTTGCATTATTTTTAGTTTTATTCTTGGCTTCTTCCCTGCCCAAACAAATTTGTTAATGCCATTCTAGCAAATTTGCATCTTTTTAAAATATTGGTATCATTTGAAAAAGAAATAAAAAATTAGGTAGAACATTCATTTTCACTGCTGCTATTCTTCCCAACAAAGATAATTGTAATTTTTCCTCTCTGTATGCTGCGCCACAGTGGCTCATAATTATACTTCTATAGTTTCCCATTTGAGGTCGAGAGATAGACTCCTAAATATTTAACCTTTTTAACTATTTCACATCCTGTCAATCCTTCTAATTCTTCCCTTTGATTAGTGTTCATATTTTTAACTAGCATCTTTGTTTTCCCTAAATTTATTTTAAATCCGGACACTTGGCCATATTGATTAATCATATTCATTAAAACCTTACTAGATTCTTGTGGTTGGGTTAATGTTACAACCAAATCATCCGCAAAAGCACATATTCTATATTCTTGATGCCTAATCTTGATTCCCTGTAAATCACCTGATCCCCGTATTTTATTCAACAATAATTCCAGGGTTATAATAAACGGTAATGGGGAAGAAGAGCTGGAGCCTGTTCCCAGTGTGCGCATGCGCATAGTTGCCAGAGGAAAAGAACAGCTAAGGAACAAGGGCTGACTCGGGAGTAAATGCACAGGTGGACAGTGAATGGCCCCTCCCATAGGGAATAAAGAAGAGCGACAGGGGAGTGGAGTTTTCAGGAGACAATTAGTTCCATTCATTAGGTAGGTAGATGGATGGTGGATGGTGGATGGTGGATGGTAGATGGTGGATGGTGGATGGTAGATGGTAGATGGTAGATGGTAGATGATAGATAGATAGATAGATAGATAGATAGATAGATAGATAGATAGATAGATGATAGATAGATAGATAGATAGATAGATAGATAGATAGATAGATAGATAGATAGATAGATAGATAGATATAGAGACAGACAGATACATACATACATACATACATAGGTACATAGATAGTAGATAGAGATAGATGGATGGATGAATGGATGGATGGATGGATAGATGATAGATAGATAGATAGATAGATAGATAGATAGATAGATAGATAGAGATAGATAGATAGATAGATAGATAGATAGATAGATACTGTACATATATTCATACATACATACATACATGGTAGAAGATGATAAATAGACAGACAGATACATAGATACATAGATAATAGAGATAGATAGATAGATAGATAGATAGATAGATAGATAGATAGATAGATAGATAGATAGGTAGGTAGGTAGGTAGGTAGGTAGGTAGGTAGGTAGGTAGGTAGGTAGGTAGGTAGGTAGATAGATATAGATAGATAGATAGATAGATAGATAGATAGATAGATAGATAGATAGATAGATAGATAGAATAGGTAGATGACAGATAGATATTAGACAACATCCAAACAAATATACAATAAGACTAGGTGTGTTTGTACACACACACACACACTCACACACATCAAGTCACAAACAAAAACATATACACATACATGTGCATACTGAAGTTGTGACTGTGTGTGTGTGTGTGTCTGTGTATTCAGGCTTGGAGCCCATAGTTTGGCGAACTTTTTGGAACAGTGAAGACTCCCAAGGTGACTTTGCACCCTAACCCTAACAATAGCTGACCCCTTTCACTTCACTTCCCCCAAGATCAAAGGAGGCTGCAGGTACTGCTGCTCCCCACCCAAAAGCCTAAATTTCCCGAATGTCCGGTCCAAATTGATGGTTATTCCACACCCAGCGATGGCAGAATTGCACATCCCCAAATAAACAACAGAGCTTGACTGGCAGCTCTGTCAAAACTCTCTCAAGAGTTTGGAAATCCAGTTTTCATCACAGCGCCAAACTTGGCAATGCTTTTCTTTTCTTCTCCCCCCCCCCCCCTTCCCCTCCCTGGAGGCAGAAAAATATTCACGGATATAATAAGGCAGAGTTTTTCTCTCTTTATCTCTTTCTGCATTGCTCAATTGGGAAGTTCAATTTTAGGCAATTGCGTATGCCGGGCGCAAAAAAAAATATGCCTTGAATTAATGTTGCTGTCACGCTTTGCAGGGGGGAAAACGAAGTGACAGGTTGGGGAGGATGGAATCAGCTGCATGTCATACAAAACAATTGCAGCTAATCCACGACATACAACCACACATTTCTGTTGCTAAGCGCGCCCTTCGTTCAGTGAGTTTTTGCCCTGTTTTGCAAACTGTCTGTTGTGGCCCACCAGCTGCCAGCGGAGCCCGCGGCAGACCCCGACAATGAAGAGGTTAGGAAGGAACTTGGGCCAGTTCTGTTACTCTGATAGATGATCTGTATCAGATGCAGAGATAGAGCCAGATAACTGGAGAGGAAGAACAGCTGGCGCCTCTCCTAACAGTTCACAGTATGCGCTGAGCTTTTAGGAGAGGACAACAATGGAGGACGAGGAGTCGACTCGGGAAGCAAAGCACACACGTGGATGCTGAATGGCCCCTCCCTGGCTGGGGAATGAATAGAAGGAAAGGGGTGTGTGGTAGTCGTAGAAGACAACAGTTCGTATTTCTGAAGAATTTGCTCATTGTGTTTCGTGCATCAAAGACTGGTTGCCAGAACTTAGTTTGCAGTCTTTCCGCAAGGAACTGATAAGATCTGTTGCTATAATTAACTCTTTGCAGGATTATTGCCCTGACTTTTTAGTGTGTGAATGACATTAATTCACAAGAGGAAAATAAAGAGGGGGTTTTCGTGACAAGGATTCTGTTTCCTGTTTCTGCCGAGGCTGGGTCAGAACTCTGTCTGGCCACAGCTGTTCAGTGAATCACTGCACTTGTTAAGTCAGGAACACAGGTGTTAAGTGAATTTGGCTTCCCCGTTGGCTTGGCTTGTTGGTAGGTCACAAAAGGGGATCATGTGACCCCCGAAGATGCTGCAAATGCCGTAAAAGTGAGTCAATTGCAAAAGTGTCTGAATTTTCATCACATGATTATGGGGATGCTGCAATGGTCTGAATGTTGTTGTCTGTCGGCCGCAGACCCCCTCCAGCAGCAAAATCGGAGGAGATGTGGGAGTCAGTGTCAGCATCAGGACAATCTGAGAGCTCCGAGGGGGAAGAGGGAATGAAGCTGGCAGAGAGACAGAGAGAGAGATTCAAGATTCAAGATTTAATGAATTTGTATGCCGCCCAATCCCGAAGGACTCCGGGCGGCTTACATAAAAAACAGTTTTAAAAATACTAAAAAAATTTAAAATACAAAGACAAAGCAAGTTAAAAGAACACAACATGCACTCAACCTTAGTGAGGCTGGAACTCAATCAAGGGTCAACAGCCCCAGGCCTGCCGGAATAGCCAGGTCTTCGTAGACTTTCGGAAGGCCGAGAGAGTGGGGAGGGTCCGTATCTCAGGGGGTAGATCGATCCACAGGGCCGGGGCAGCTACAGAGAAGGCTCTCCCCCGAGGAGCCACCAGACAACATTGTCTAGTCGACGGCACCCGGAGAAGGCCCATCCTGTGAGATCTTATCGGATGCTGGGAGGTATGTGGCAGGAGACGGTCTCGTAGATAGATAGATAGAGAGAGAGAGAGACAGATAGATAGACAGACAGACAGATAGACAGAGCTTGGGCCGTCCGTCATCCCTCGGGTGGAGAGTCAACAGCCCCCAGGTCTGGAGGTGGCTGATGAGGAAGAGGAGGAACAGGTGGGTCCAGTGCCTGACACATGGATATGCGCAGAAGGCAGAGGAGAGGAGAACAGTGGAAATCTATGGGCCGGTCCTTGGGACAGAAGAGCCACCGCTGCTAGCGAAGCCACCTCCTAGCTCTGGGGATCAAAGTCAGGGGGCGTAGATGAATAGCTGTGGCTGACAACTATTCATCTCCCGGCCGGTCCGCCGGGGATAAGCCTGCACTTCCGAATCGTGTCGGGAAATTATGTAGCCTGCTGGGAGAGAGCAGCTGCGGGCGCTCCGAATAAAGGAATCTTTTCAATTAACTACAAAGGGCTTGTCGTGCTCGGGGGATGGGTCAGAACACTGAAAAGTGGCCATAAGTCACTTTTTTTCAGTCCTGTTGTGGACTTCGAATGGTCACTAAGTGAATCGTTATAACTCAGGGATTACCTGTGTTCCAATCTGTGTTTTCAGCACCGATTTTTATTTTTATTTTTCAGATGCTTCCCAGAGAGGTGAGGAACAGGGGCCGGAAGATGGAAGAAAGGAAGACATTTCAGACTCGGGAGCAGGTTTTGGAGCTGAAGTGTGGGACAATATTCTTTTGGCACACACAACACACCTTTTTTTGGGGGGGACCTATATGGTTATCTCTGCAAGAACACATCCTAATAAACACTCAAGAGCTTAAGAGAGAAAATAAAATAATATTCAGCAAAGAAAATGCGGGAACGCTGTTGTTTGTATAGCAAATTATCCCTCACTTTTCAGGAGCCCGGAGATGCATTTATGAAATCCCCCTTGGAATTATTTTGGGAAATATTTGTACTGATGGGAAGCAAATATTCCCCATCTCGGCCATCGGTTTCAAAAACCATCAAATTTTAAAACCGGCACCTCCGAGTTAGCTTCCTTTAGTGAATGATTGTTATCTCCAGCTAACCATCTGAGTCTTATTTGCTTGATTCCCTTCTCTGAATCACACAGCTTTTGGCTTAAAAGTAAATCACAGTCAGCAAAATAAAAATAAACCCGGTTTCGTTTTTGTTGTTTTGCTGATTTCCTTCTGTCTATGCATCCTTCCTTGTAGCCATTAATGAAATGGTTGCTGCGTCGGTTTATATCATTCTGAACATTTCATCAAAGGGAGGGAGGGAGGGAGGAGCAGAGAGGAAGGGAAGGAAGGAGGAAGAAAAAGAAAAAAGCAGAAGAGAGAAAGAGACAGAAGGAAGGAAGGAATAAAGAAAGGAGAAGAGAGAAAGAAAGAGAGAGAGAAAGAAAAAAAGAATGGTTGAAAGAGAGAGAAAGGGCAAAGAAAGAAAGTAAGAAAAGTGCAAAGAAAATGGTAAAAGAAATAGAAGGAAGGAAGATAACAGATGAATGAATGGGAGGAAAGAAGGAAGAAAAAGAAAAGAAATGAGAAGAGAGAAAGAAAGAAAGAAAGAAAGAAAGAAAGAAAGAAAGAAAGAGATACAAAATAAAAGGAAAGAGAGAGAGAGAAATAAAGAGAAATAAAGATAGAAAGAAAAAGAGTGCAAAGAAAAAAGTAAATAGAAGGAATGAAGGAAGATAAAAAATGAAAGAATGGGAGGAAGGAAGGAAGAAAAAGAAAGGAGAGAGAAAAAAGAAAGAAAGTGAAAAGAAAGAGAAAAAGGACAAAGAAAGAGAAATAAAGACAGAAAATAAAAGAGAGCAAAGAAAAAAGTTAAAAAAAATAGGGAAGAAAGGAAGATAACACATGGAAGAATGGGAGAAAGGAAGGAACTCTATGTTTAATTCCTGCAAATTCTTCATATATTTTTCTTCTTAAGAATATAGATGTGGTTATCATCATTTTCCTCCTGGGATTATTATTATTATTATTATTTTGATTTCCAATCTAGACTACACCTCTGGACCCTCCCTAATAATCTGCATCCAAGATTAACTGGAACCCAGGTTGACTCCTCACAATAAATCTCTGTCTACCATAAATTGCCATTTTGCTAAGCAAATATGTGTATATTAATATACGTGAGCAACTTCAAAAGTTCTTTCCATAATAAACAGTCGCGTGCTAATGCTACTTCCTGAAGTTTGCTGTTTTCTCTTCTGCAGATGACGATCCCATAATCATCCATTTCTGTTTCTTCCCCAAGCCCCAGATTTCATGTTCTGCCATGATGGGAATTTAGAATTTTTAAGTGTTTTGAAGAACTCATTGCAGGCTTATTTGGGGATTGTTGAGGAAAGAACCATATGGCTGTACATTTTGAAGTTTACAACTTTCCCTGAGACAGCTGGCCCATTTCCCACATAGCAATACAGAATAATAATTGGCACAGCAAGGTAGACTTCTCGGATTGTGTCTCTGTGGACCCTAAGCGAAAACCCAGAAGTTCCCCGATCAGAGATAGAATAGAATATAGAATAACAGAGCTGGAAGGGATCTTGGAGGTCTTCTAGACCAACCCCCTGCTTAGGCAGAAAACCCTACACCACTTCAGTCAAATGGTTATCCAACATCTTCTTAAAAACGTCCAGTGTTGGAGCAATCACAACTTCTGGAGGCAACTTCTGTTCCACTGATCAATTGTTCTCACTGTTAGGAAATTTCTCAGTTCTAAGTTGCTTCTCTTCTTGATTAGTTTTCAGCCATTGCTTCTTGTTCTACCCTCAGGTGCCTTGGAGAATAGCTTGACTCCCTCTTCTTTGAGGCAATCCCTGAGATATTGGAAGACTGCTATCATGTCTCCCCAGTCCTTGTTTTCATTAAACTAGACATGCTCAGTTCCTGCAACCGTTCTTCATATGTTTTAGTCTCCAGTCCCCTAATCTTTGTTGCTCTTTTCTGCACTCTTTCCAGAGTCTCCACTTCTTTTTTTACACTGTGGCAGGGGTGGGTTCCTGCCAGTTCTAACCTCTTCTATAGAAGAGGTTCCACAAATCTACCGTGCCGTTTAGAACCGGTTCCAGCTCCCTCCCCCACCCATCCACACATCATCAAGATGAAGAACGAGAGGAGGAATTCTAGGAGTTGAAGTCCACAAGTCTTAAAGCTGCAAGTTTGAACACCCCTGGGGTTTTTTTTCTAAAGGGTGAGGGGTGCAAAAGGGTCTTGTAACTTGACAGCTTTAAGACTTGCGTGCTTCAATGCCAGAGTTCCTGAGCCAACATGACTGGAGGAGGAATTCTGGGAGTTGAAGTCCACAAGTCTTAAAGCTGTCAAGTTTGAACACCCCTGGGTTTTTTTTCTAAAGGGTTAGGGATTCAAGGGTCTTGTAACTTGACAGCTTTAAGACTTGCGTTCTTCAATGCCAGAGTTCCTGAGCCAACATGACTGTAGGAGGAATTCTGGGAGTTGAAGTCCACAAGTCTTAAAGCTGTCAAGTTTGAACACCCCTGGGGTTTTTTTTCTAAAGGGTTAGGGGTGCGAGGGTCTTGTAACTTGACAGCTTTAAGACTTGCGTGCTTCAAATGCCAGAGTTTCTGAGCCAACATTTTGGTTGCTAAGCAAGAGCGTTGTTAAGTGAGTTTCACCACATTTTACAAGTTGGCCATGCCCACCCAGTCACATGGCCAACAAGCCACTCCCACCTGGTCACATGGCCAGCAAGCCACTCCCACAAAGCAGGCCACACTTACAGAAGGGGTTCTAAAATAATTTGAAACCCACCACTGCACTGTGGTGACCAAAACTGGATGCCGTATTCCAAGTGTGGCCTTACCAAGGCGTTATAAAATGGTATTAAGACTTCACGTGATCTTGATTCTATCCCTCTGTTGATGCAGCCTAGAACTGTGTTGGCTTTTTTTTGGCAGCTGCAGTAGTAAAATCTTGTTTTACTACTCCACAGGCCCCTTCATTGGGATCAACATGAACACTTGTGGGTTGTTTGTTTCCTATTGCTTAGTTTTTATTGTAGACCGTATCAGGTAGCAACATGTGTTACCTGCCTTTGGAGAATTTCGTTCTGGCATCCTTCAATGGAGATGGAATTCCTCCAAAGAAATGTGTGATAGACAGTTTTCTCAAACGGGTGGATGAAAGAAGAAATGGGAGGAAATAGCGCTGTGTGAGATCTGGGGATCTTTCAAAGTAACGCAAGAGCCAGGAATGGTGGAAACAGTAGCATTTGCATTCTCAGCGCGTTAGATCAGAAAGGATTTGGAAGGGTGAAAGAAAAGAAAATCTCCAGGAGCGGGTTTTCCACAGAAGCAAGATGACACAGGTTTCTTGCAGGTAATCAAAAGTAATTAAAAGAAATATATATATTCCAGGGGACGTATGTGGAATTATGAGGAAGGTGAAATATATTCAGCTGATGCTTGGTTACGGTTTGTGGTCAATGATGGAGCACTGGATACCTTAATTCTAGCTTCCTAGGGTCATTTTTCAGACATTAAGGCATTTAGAGAAAAGAGGAGGAGGGAGAGGAGAGGAAGAAGAGAAAAGAAAGACAAGAAGGGAAGAGGAATGGAGGAAGCGGGGAGGGAAGGAAGAGGAGAAGAGGGGAGAAGAGAAAAGAAAGAGAAGGAATGGGTGTGGAGGGGAGAAGAGAAAAGAGAAAGAGGGAAGGGGAAAAGAGGCAAGAGGAGAGGAAAGAACATAGGGAAGGGAAGAGAGGAGGAAGGGGAGGGAAGGGAGAGGAGAAGAAGAGGGGAGAAGAGAAAAGAAAGAAGAGAAGGAATGGGTGTGGAGGGGAGGGGAGAAGAGAAAAGAGAGAGGGAAAGGAGGCAAGAGGAGAGAACATAGGGAAGGGAAGAGAGGAGGAAGGAGAGGGAAGGGAGGGGAGAAATGAAGAGGAGAGAGAAGAAATGGAAGGCGCAGGGAAGGAAGGGGAAGAGAAGAGGGGAAGAGAAGGGGCAGGGAGGAAAGAGAAGATGAGGGAATGGAGTGGCAAGAAGAGGAGGGGAAGGGAGAGGAGGTGAGGGGAGCAGAGATGGTATTCAGCAGATTCTGACCAGTTCTGTAGAACCGGCAGTGGAAAATTTGAGTAGCTCAGAGAAACGGTAAATACCACCTCTGGCTGGCCCCGCCCCATTTATTCTCTGCCTCCCGAGTCCCAGCTGATTGGGAAGGAAGGAGGATTTTTGCAGTATCCTTCCCCTGCCACGCCCAGCAAGCCACACCCACAAAACCAGTAGTCAAAAGAATTGAATCTCACCACTGGAGGGGAGGGGAGGGGGGTGAGGAGAGGAGAGAAGTGGAGAGGAAGGAAGGGAGAGGAGGGGAAGGGAGAGGGGAAGAGAGGAGAGGTAAATTTTACTACCTGATAAGAAAAGATACTGAAAACGGTTTACTGAGTTGGTGTCCTTTAAATGTAAAGAAGCACCGGCTGAAACACTCATTTCACCCAACCGGATTTCTGGTTAAAATTATTTGGACTTTTCAACCCTTCATTTTCCTCACCTTCTAAGTCTCCAAATCTTGGCTCCTCTTCCACTCCATCTTTGGAAAGGCTGAGAAACACTGGGATTTGTTTTTTGAAATCCTCTCTGCTTTACAAGTCAGATCCATAATAACAAGAAGAATCCTATCCGTGCATCGCACATCAACACCTTCTCAATTGGACAGCAGTACAATGAAAAACTCTGCAGGATTAAATTGGAGAACGTGCACCAGGAATCTTGCCTGGCCTTCTCTCCTTCCGTTTTATCCTCATTCTGTGACATTAATGCTGGTGAAACAGAGATTAGCAAAGCAACCTTTGAGTTAAGTGAGGACTGCAGCTGGGAGATAAGTCAACCAGCCTATCTCTCCAGCGCTCATGTCTTCAATTCGCTCTCTCGAAAAGCCCCTTTGACTCAGGAAGATTGGCCTGAATACCAAATCATTGCCTTGCGAACATCCTTTCCCAGATCCCCAGCTCTCGCTCTTGCTCTTCCTCCCACCCACTCTCCCTCTCCCTCCCTCCCTCCCTCCCTCCCTCCCTCCCTCCCTCCCTCTCTCTCTCTCTCTCTTTCTCTCTCCCCTCTCGTAGCTCCAAAACTTATTCCAATGTGAGGCAACATCACACAGAATATCAAGATCTGTTAGGAACACATTGTCGTACCAATAGAATGGAGTGGAATGGAATGGATTGAATTAGAATTAGCTACAAGGGGATAGAATAGGACAGGACCAGTGGTGGGTTTCAAAAATTGTTCGAACCTACTCTGTGGGTGTGGCCTCCTTTGTGGGAGTGGCTTGCTGCCCATGTGACCGGATGGGAGTGGCTTGCCGCCCATGTGACCGGATATGAAGATGCCGACGACACTTGTCAGAACCACCTTAAATTATCTCACACACAGCACTGGCATGCATAAGAATATGATGCAAACTTGTTTTTTAAAAGGCATCTTTGGTTTGTGTTAAAACAACCTCAACACACGCAATGTTCTGATTGCACCACAAACGCAGTCGTCATCCTTACCTTTCACAGAGGCACTGAGTTTTATAAATATGAGCATGATATCGTAGAATAATCCTATACAAGGACCAGTGGTGGGTTTCAAAAAATTTTGGAAGCTCTTCTGTAGGTGTGGCCTGCTTTCCGGGTCCACTGGTGGAACCTCTTCTAACCGGTTCGGTAGATTTGACGAACTGGCTCTACCGAATAGGTGCGAACTGGTAGGAACCCACCTCTGGACAGGACAGAACAGAACAGGACCTTGAGGTCTTCTAGTCCAACCTCCTCCTTAGGCAGAACACCCTATATCATTTCAGACAGATAGTTATCCAATCTCTTCTTAAAAACTTCCATTGGAGCATTCACAACTTCTGGAGGCAAGTCGTTCCACTGATTAATTGTTCTCACTGTCAGGAAATTTCTCCTCAGTTTAAAGTTGCTTCTCTCCTTGATTAGTTTCCATCCATGGCTTCTTGTTCTACCCTCAGGTGCCTTGGAGAATAGCTTGACTCCCTCTTCTTTGGGGCAACCCCTCAATTATTGGAAGACTGCTATCATGTCTCCCCTGGTCCTTCTTTTCATTAAACTAGACATACCCAGTTCCTGCAACCGTTCTTCATATGTTTTGGTCTCCAGTCCCCTAATCCTCTTTGTTGCTCTTCTCTGCACTCTTTCTAGAGTCTCCACATCTTTTCTACATCGTGGTGACCAAAACTGAATGCAGATATTCCAAGTGTGGTCTTACCAAGGGATTATAAAGTGGTATTAACCCTTCATGTGATCTTGATTCTAGCCCTTTGTTTATGCAGCCTAGAACTGTGTTAGCTTTTTTGGCAGCTGCTGCACATGGCTGGCTCACATTTCAATGGTTGTCCACTAGGACTCCAAGATCCCTCTCACAGTTACTACTATTGAGTGAGGTACCACATATACTGTACCTGTGCATTTCATTTTTCTTGCCTAAATGTAGAATCTTATTTTTTTTTCTCCACTGAGTTGAAGAACGGTCCATTTCTGAATCCTATGTTTTGAAAAATGAGAATATAAACCTGAGCTTGGTTCTTTTGTTGCAGACATTTCATTACCCAACTAGATAACATCATCAGCACTAGTAAGAAATAGGGTTTGCTCTCAGCTTATATTCTAGCAGCATCAGTGTTTGAATTTTTCCTGCTTGAAGAGGGGACTGGGCTAGAAGACCTCCAAACTCCCTTCCAATTCTGTTATTCTGTATTGTTGGGTATTTTTTGAAGCTGAGCCCCAAACTCTAAGATGTCTTCAAAATGTATGATTCTAGGATTCCCCTCTGCTTTTTCCTCCCTAGATAAATAGCAATAGCAGTTAGACTTATATACCGCTTCATAGGGCTTTCAGCCCTCTCTTAGTGGTTTACAGAGTCAGCATATTGCCCACAACAACAATCCGGGTCCTCATTTTACCCACCTTGGAAAGATAGAAGGCTGAGTCAACCCTGAGCCGGTGAGATTTGAACAGCCGAACTGCAGAACTGCAGTCAGCTGAAGTAGCCTGCAGTGCTGCATTTAACCACTGAGCCACCTCGGCTCTGAAAGATAGACATTTCCTCTTGTCTGAGCCCAGGGGTGGGTGGGTGCTCATCTCAATTTCTTAGCGTCGTCCCAAAAGATTTCCATGGTTGTGTGGCCACAATGACTATGCACTGAGGCTCACAGAACGCTGCTTCCTTCCACCAAAGTGATACCTATTTGTCTACTTGCATTTGCATGCTTTCAAATGCTAAGCAGGCTGGAGCTGGAGCAAAGAACAGGAGCTCACCCCATCACGCAGTGCCAGGGTCTCAAACCCAGCTTTCTGGCTGACAAACTCAGCATCATTAACCCCTGAAGCATCGCATCCTCTCTCCTCCCTAATGCAGTCTTGGCGAATCTTTTCACTGAGTGCTGAAACGGGAGTGTATGGGTGGGTGGGTGGGTAGAGTGCTGGAAACTGGAAGAGCAACTCCCCGGCATGCATGCATGCCCGGAAGCTGAGCTTCTGATTTCTGGTGTGCAGATGTGCACCAGCCACCTGGTCTTCCAATTTCTGGTGTGCATGGACAAACAAAAACCAGCTGGCTGGTGCGCATACACTTGCCAGAAACCAGAAGCTCAGCTTCCCAGCATGCATGCATGCCGGGGAGTGGCTCTTCCAGTTTCTGGTACTCCC
This sequence comes from Thamnophis elegans, assembly GCF_009769535.1. Lineage (NCBI taxonomy): Eukaryota > Metazoa > Chordata > Lepidosauria > Squamata > Natricidae > Thamnophis > Thamnophis elegans. Next base: position 77,166,561 of record NC_045548.1, on the reverse strand, counting down.
CCGTGTCAGTGCCGGGGGGCTCCTGTGCATGCCGTAACCCAAAAGAGCAATGGGTGATGGCTGGCGTGCCCAAAGAGATGGCTCTGGGTCCCACTTCCGGAACCTATGCCATAGTTTCGCCATCATGGCCCTAATGTGAGCACTGTCGGGCCTGCATTTATATTCCTTTTAGAATTTTGGCCTGGCACACTTTCTCTTATTTCACTATGCTGTTTCATTAGTATAGTCAATGGGAGGGGGAAATAGACAGGAGTAGGATTGTGGAATGTATTGTTTTCATTCTTTACTAGAAGCCAAGGTCATCCTTTGTCTCCGCACTTTCACACCTGACCAGAAGAAGCTGGGTGTGGATGCTAGCGTGGAAGAAGAAGATTGGACCATGTGATAGATTGTGGATGTGGGGATAAGATCATGAACTTTTAACTGGTTGGAATTCTGATGTCATTTCCAGTATTGGGATTCCATAGCTTAATGTCAAGATGTCTGATTTATTAAATTGGAACTTTAACAATCGTTTTGCCTTGGACTCTGATTTAATTCTACATGATACTTGGAATGCTGACAAGCACATTCAAATTGCGAGCCTTCCTAGGACTTGAACGGTGGCTCCCGCTCTGACGGAACCAGCAGACGTCGGTTGGGCTGTTAAAATGAAAAACTGCACTCTCCGTCCCTCCTCAACGAGTTCTCAGAACGAGGACACAGCGCAGGGCGCCGGGACCTGAGCATCGGATGTCGGGGAGGAAAACTGTCGTGTCAGCAAAAGTTCAGAGGGATGAGCGATTGGAGAAACCAAGAATGTGAAGGCTCAGCTTTGATGAACGCTAGATATTCCCCCTCGCTTTTTGCAGTAACTGATGAGCTGATGTCGCAGCCTGGATGGGCGATAAACTGAACCGCCATGGAAATAAATCTCCAGAGATTTAAGGGCGGACGAGAGTGTGGGGGGAGGGGGAAGAGAAGAGCAAATGAAAGGCTGTGCAATTCCATCCCAACATCTGCTAGAAAAAAAAATACTGCTGAGTTACGCAGGCTAGGAAGGAGGGTGCCGTTAATAAAATTCACCAAGGTAGCCATAGATCAAAAGATACTCCTACGAGCAAAGAGATATGACCTGTTTTGTAACTGATATCCTGGGGTGCCTTTTTTGAGGTTTGCTTAGTGCACAGCTGTGACTAAAGGAATACCCAAGTGTATATTTATATAATAGATAGATAGATAGATAGATAGATAGATAGATAGATAGATAGATAGATAGATGGATGGATGGATGGATGGATGGATGGATGGATGGATGGATGGATGGATGGATGGATGGAGATAGAGAGACAGACAGACAGATAGAGTGAGAGATAGAGATAGAGAGATAGAGAGATGTATAGATAGATAGATAGATAGATAGATGATAGATAGATAGATGATAAATAGATAGATAGATAGACAGATAGATAGATAGATAGAGAGATAGATAGATAGAGATAGATAGATAGATAGATAGATAGATAGATAGATAGATAGATAGATAGAGTGAGAGATAGAAATAGAGAGTTAGAGAGATGGATAGATAGATAGATAGATAGATAGATAGATAGATAGATAGATAGATAGATAGATAGATAGATAGATAGATAGATAGACAGACAGACAGACAGACAGACAAATAGATAGATAGATAGATAGATAGATAGATAGATAGATAGATAGATAGATAGATAGATAGAGCGAGAGATAGATAGAGAGATAGAGATATAGACAGACAGACAGACAGACAGACAGACAGACAGACAGACAGATAGATAGATAGATAGATAGATAGATAGATAGAGCGAGAGATAAAGATAGATAGATAGATTCTATTTTCCAAAGCAACAGAAGGCAAGACCAGAAACAATGGTTGGAGATTAACCAAGGAGAGAAGCAACCTGAAGATAAGGAGAAGTTTCCTGACGGTGGGAACAATCAACCAATGGAACGCCTTCCCTCCAGAGGATTTTGGTGCACCATCACTGGAGGTCTATGGAGATTCTCCATCATGCAAGTCTTGGTTGTCCCAAATATGCTTTTTTTTTTCAAGATGCACCTGGACTTCCCTGTTTTTCTTTTTTCTTTTTAATGAAAATTTTGAAAAAAAAACTTTTACAAATATTTACTGAAGTGGTGTAGGGTTTCCTGCTTGAGTAGGGGGTTGGACTAGAAGACCTCCAAGGTCCCTTCCAACTCTGTTATTAAGTTTACAAGGTAGAAAGAGTGCAGAGAAGAGCAACAGAGATGATTAGGGAGACTAAAACACATGAAGAACGGTTGCAGGAACTGGGGATGTCTAGTTGAATGAAAAGAAGGACTAGGGGAGACATGATAGCAGTGTTCCAATATCTCAGGGGCTGCCCCAAAGAAGAGGGAGTCAATCTACTCTCCAAGGCACCTGAGGGTAGAACAAGAAGCAATGGGTGGAAACTAATCCAGGAGAGAAGCAACCTAGAACTAAGGAGAAATTTCCTGACTACTAGAACAATTTTGACAGGCAGGTTTGGCATCCCAGATGGAAGTGGAAGAAGTGTGAGAGAATCGGGATATCCCACATCTAAAAATATGCTAAGCCTCAAGCGACAATTCTAAAACACAAAAGCGAGAAGCCGCTGCACACGTTCCATCTTCCCATCTGTTTTGCAAATAATCGAAAGTTTTGTTTTCTTCTGGAAGGGACTCTCTGAGTTTTCTATCTCAGGAATGCTAGGGATCATCTTGATTTTCATGCGCTGGTCTCTCGGTCATGATTCCTTAGCTTACTACTTTATGAGCCACGGCGGCGCAGTGGTTAGAGTGCAGTACTGCAGGCTACTTCGGATGACAGCCAGAAATTCGGCAGTTCGAATCTCACCAGGCTCAAGATTGACCCAGCTTTCCATCCTTCTGAGTAAAATGAGGACCCAGATTGTTGGGGGCAATAGGTTGACTCTATAAATCACTTAGAGAGGGCTGTAAAAGCACTGTGAAGCAATATATATATATAAGTGCTATTGCTATTGCCCTTTCTTCCGTCTCTCTCCTTCCTTCCTTCCTTCCTTCCTTCCTTCCTTCCTTCTTTCATTCCTTCCTTCCTTCCTACCTTCCCTCCCTCCTCCCTCCCACCCTTCCTTTTCATTTCCTTCCTTCTGTCTCCCTCCCTCCCTTCCTCTTCTCCAACTGTTCTCTTCTTCCTCCTCCTTCTTTCTACAAACCTCTCCCCTCTAGCACTGATGATGTTCCCTACTTGGCTAATAAGATGTCTTCAAGGAAACAACCAATCTTAGAGAGCACCAAGGACTCTACAGTCGTCCTCCTCCTCCTCCTCCTCCTCCTCCTCCTCCTCCTCCTCCTCCTCCTCCTCCTCTTCTTCTTCTTCTTCTTTTCCTCCTCCTCCTCCTCCTCCTCTTCTTCTTCTTTTCCTCCTCCTCCTCCTCCTCCTCCTCCTCCTCCTCCTCTTTCTCCTGCTCCCTGCAACTTCCCCTCCCTTCTAGCATTAAT
>NC_045548.1:77148057-77160557 GCF_009769535.1 Thamnophis elegans | reverse complement strand
TCTGCTCTCTATCTTCATCAGGAAGTGAAGAGAACCAGAGCCAGGCTTGGAAGCCATGGGGGAGTGGGGGGATAGGGCCTCAAGCCTGCCACATATTCAAACATAGTCACTATGGGAAACTGGAAGGGGGGATGTTATGGCGTTTGGAAGATGTGTAGCCATAATAACATTCTTTTATCAGGAAGTCAAGGTCACCTCATCACTGCACCTGGACAGATCTGGATGGGAGGAATCTTCATCCACAACAGTGACCGATTGGGCCGTGTGATGGACTTGTGGGTGTGGGGACAAGATCTTGAACTTTCAACTGGGTGGGGAAAACCGGGAAGCTTTCAGATTCGAGTTTTCCCCAGATGTGCCAACATGGCTCTCTTAATAAATTGGAACTTTGAGCAATACTTTGCCTCGGACTCTGATTTAATTTTGGATGCTCTTTGGGATCCTGACATTGGTTACCAAAATTGCTTGTGTCAATTTCAGGTGTGGTTTTTGTTGTTGTTAATTGCGAAGTCATGGCCAACCCATCAAGACCCCCATGGACCACGTTCCTCCAGGCCTTCCTGTCCTCTACCATCTTCTGGAGTCCATTTAAACTCACGCCTACTGCTTCGGTGACTCCATCCAGCCACCTCATTCTCTGCCATCCCCTTCTTCTTTTGCCCTCCATCATTCCCAACATTAGGCTCTTCTCCAATGAGACTTCTCCTTCTCCTATGGCCTTATTACAAGGGTATATAAATATATGTATAAACTATATATCTAGTTTAATGAAAAGAGGGACCAGGGGAGACATGATAGCAGCCTTCCAATATCTCAGGGGCTGCCACAAAGAAGAGGGAGTCAAACTATTCTCCAAAGCACCTGAGGGCAGAACAAGAAGCAATGGGTGGAAACTTATCAAGGAGAGAAGCAACTTAGAACTCAGGAGAAATTTCCTTACAGTTAGAATAATAAATCAGTGGAACAACTTGCCTCCAGAAGTTGTGAATGTTCCAACACTGGAAGTTTTTAAGAAGATGTTGATAACCGTTTGACTGAAGTGGTGTAGGGTTTCCTGCCAAAGCAAGGGGTTGGACTAGAAGACCTCCAAGGTCCCTTCCAACTCTGTTATTCTATTATATTTGGTTTGTGCCTTTGGGCAAGGTCTGGTTCTTTTATCACCCTCTACTTCTCATTCTGCAGGATTATTCCTGTACATTACGATAAGTCAGAATTTCTTATCATTTCCGAACAGGATCCATGCGCTCCCACTACTTTCCTGCTGGAAAACTCCAAGGCTGGATTATTTTTTGCCTCTGAACTGGGGATCAATGCCTGAAGGCGACATTCATTGGATCAGTAGCCAGGTTTTTCATTTTGGCTTCCAGAGCTGTAGCTTGTTTGCAGCTGGGATTGAAGTTCCCATGTCCTGAAGGCCAGGAATTCAGCAAAGCTCTGAAGAGGGTTCTGAAAAAGGATGGAGCCCAGGTGACTCTAATTCAAGAAAAAGCCATCGGCATCTCCTTTAACGACATTCCAGTCGAGTGTGTTATCTGAGACTTCAAAGTCTCAGCAGAGCTGGCTGGGGAATTCTGGGAGTTGAAGTCCACAGGACTTAAAGTCGCCAAGGTTGAGAAACACTGTCCTAGGGGACAACAATTTAAATATGAGCCAGCCGTGTGCAGCAGCTGCCAAAAAAGCCAACACAGTTCTAGGCTGCATAAACAGGGGGATAGAATCAAGTTCACGTGAAGGGTTAATACCACTTTATAAGGCCTTGGTAAGGCCACACTTGGAATCCTGCATTCAGTTTTGGTCACCATGATGTAGAAAAGATGTGGAGACTCTGGAAAGAGTGCAGAGAAGAGCAACACAGATGATTAGGGGACTGGAGGCTAAAACATATGAAGAACGGTTGCAGGAACTGGGTAGGTCTAGTTTAATCGAAAGAAGGACTAGGGGAGACGTGATAGCATCTTCCAATATCTCAGGGGCTGCCACAAAGAAGAGGGAGTCAAACTATTTTCCAAGGCACCTGAGGGTAGAACAAGAAGCAATGGGTGGAAACTAATCAAGGAGAGAAGCAACTTAGAACTGAGGAGGAATTTCCTGACAGTGAGAACAATTAATCCGTGGAACAGAAGTTGCCTCCAGAAGTTGTGAATGCCCCAACACTGGAAGATTTTAAGATGATGTTGGAAAGCCATTTGTCTGAAACGGTATAGGGTTTCCTGCCTAAGCAGGGGGTTGGACTAGAAGACCTCCAAGGTCCCTTCCAACTCTGCTATTGTATTGTATTGCATTGCATTGTATTGTATTGTATTGTATTATATTGTATCGTATCGTATCGTATCCAGGGAACCTTCTGAGTGGGCATTCCATCACAATATGTTTTGTGGAGTGTTCTTAGAGAAGAAACTCTGAAGAGGAGTTTTAATTTCATTTCCCTTGGTTGATGAGCAATCTTCAGGGTGGCTGCATTTGCAAAGGGTTCAAATCCACGTTTCCATGTGCAAAATTGGGGCGCACCATTTGTATCACTTAACATGTGTTTGAAGGGCAGCTTTGGGGAGAATACAGACAGGAGCACAATACCCTCACCTTTTAGCATTGAAGCAGCCAAAGCACCCGAAGGCAGAAGAAGAAGCAATGGATGGAAACTAAGGAGAGATCCAACCAAGAATTATATGGAGAAACTTCCTAACAGGGAGAATAATTATCCAGTGGAACAGCTTGCTACCAGAAGTTGTAGGTGCTCTATCACTTGAAGTATTCAAGAAAAGATTGGACAATTACCTGTCCAGGGTAATATAAGGACTCCTGCTTTATTCATGGGGCTGGATTTGATGACCTCTAAGACCCCTTCCAACTCTGTTATTCTGTTATAACCAGCAAGTAGTTGATCGGGGGGGGGGGAGTCTACCCCTTCGAGTTTCAATATTTTGCTGTAAAACTTCCACCTCTCCCATCCTTTGGTAATACAATTTATGGAAAATGCATTCATGGCCTATAACATTCTTAAGGATTGAAAGGCTGCTATTGTGAGAATAAGGGTGAGATTTACATTATTTGTGTGAAAAGAATGAACCTGACAGATTCCATTTTTAATAAGATTTTGCAATACGTATCTATTTAGCTTAGCTGGAAAAATACTACTTGGGAACGCATTTCATGTTTTGCTGACATTAGGTTACGATGATCCAGCTAGGAATAGCTCAGATGGGAGCGGATACAGGTTGGGGAAGTTAATAATTATCTTGTTATTATTTAAACTGTGAGAAAGGGAAAACCATCAATCACACATTTTTGGGGGAAAGTTTAAAATACGTTCCTGACGGGCAAGTAACTGGAATTTCCCAGAAAAATCTCAGGGGATTTATTTTTGGGCTATCGCTTAATTAATGCCAACGATTGTCAAGTATTGTTATTGATCATGCCAAATGCATTTGTGCAATTGTAGGATGACGCACTTTGATGATACCCATGAGACTTCAACTTGTGTATTTAAGTCTCACCTGTGTGCTGTTTAGGATTCTCCCACTTTTCTGAGAATCCTCTTGCACAAGCGTAAATAAAATAGATGCTTTTGGTTGATCATAGTCTCTTTGAGCATCTTTTTTAATGTATAGAAAATATATCAAATATATTTTTCTCACAATTATCATGTCTCCTTTTAGCTTCTCTTCTTTAGACTAAACACACTAACTTCCATCAACTAACCAGTGGAACAGCTTGCCACCAGAAGTGGTGGGTGCTCCATCACTGGAGGTTTTTAAGAAGAGACTGGACAGACAATTGTCCAGAATAGCATATGGCAGTGATGGGGAACCTATGGCATATGTGCCACAGGTGGAATGCGGAGCCATCTCTGAGGGCACACAAGCCATTTCCCTAAGTTAGTGGCAGTGCACGCACCAGCCAGCTAATTTTTGGGCTTCAAAGAGCCTCCGGAGGGCTGAATGAGGCCGTTTTCACTCTCCCCAGGCACAAAAAATGGGCCTACCGGAAGTTCGGAAATGGGCCAATTCCGGCTGCTGGAGGGAGGCTGTTTTCATGCTTCTCAAGCTTCAGGAAGGCAGGGAGGGGGTCACGCATGCTTTTGTGGGGGCACACGCATGCGGGGGGGATTGCATTATGGTGTGGGCACATGCGCTCTTGACACCCGAGCCAAAAAAGGTTAGTCATCACTGGTATAAGGTCTCCTGCTTGAGAAAGGGGTTGGACTAGAAGACCTCCAAGGTCCCTTCCAGCTCTGTTATGCTGTTATTCAGCCACAATCATAATTAGGATTATCACCCTAATCTTCAGTTGACCATAGACCAAAGGTGAAGGTCCATGTCCTTGGCAGAAATGAGAGGATGGGGAATGGCTGTTTGGACATTAAGAAGAGGATGTTTTATTAACTGGGTGATTTCCCCCCAACCCACAATGAGAAGGTTTAGGTAAAGGTAAAGATTCCCCTTGCACATATGTGCTAGTCGTTCCTGACTCTAGGGGGCGGTGCTCATCTCCATTTCAAAGCCAAAGAGCCAGTGTTGTCCGAAGACATCTCTGTGTGGTCATGTGGCCGGCATGACTCAATGCCAAAGGCGCACGTAACGCTGTTACCTTCCCACCAAAGGTGGTTCCTATTTTTCTACATTTTTCACATGCTTTTGAACTGCTAGGTTGGCAGAAGCTGGGGCAAGTAATGGGTGCTCGCTCCCTTATGCGGCAGTAGGGATTTGAACTGCCAAACTGCCGACCTTTCTGATCGACAAGCTCAGCATCTTAGCCGCTGAGCCACTGCGTCCCTCTGTAAGTAGGCTTACATAAGTGTCAAACTTATTTTACTTTGAAATAAGCCGCAAAAAGGTGATTAGAAAATAATTTTGTAAAAGCTTTTAAACGGACTAAAAAGCCGGATTGATTGAGAGCAAGATTTTGAAAAAAAAAAATATTATAAGAATACTCCCTGTCGTTTGTTTAAAATCTTATTTAAAATATGTGAAGATTTGAGTGTAAGAGTATAAAATCTCTTCCTGGGAAAATGTTCTGGATGAAAGAAAAATACGATAAGAGGAGTCTTTGAAAGCAAGTTACTGGAAGCAGCCAGAAAGAATTAAAGATTATAATTAAAAGAAATTTCCCACTAATGGAGAAAAATATCTTAACTCTGGAAGAATTTAAGAATATTTGGCAAAAGTGTACCTAGAACTTGCTCTTTAGAGTCTCTGAAAAAAATAAAGCTGCTTTAAAGAAAGTATAGAGGAGGATATAACTAAAAAATAGTTCATTCAACCTATCAATCAGAATTGAGTTGGGAGGGACCTTGGAGGTCTTCTAGTCCAACCCCCTGCAGAAGCGGGAGACCCTAAACCAGTGATGGCAAAAATTGTTGTCCTCGTGTGCCAAAAGTGTGTGCATGTGTGCAAGAGTGTGTGAGCCCCCTGCATGCCACAACCCCCACATGTGCCCTCCCGCCCACCCCTCACCCATTTTTTGCTTCCAGGTTGGCGCAGGAGGCTTTCCATGCCCAAAATGTGGCATGGGGGCACCACATGGGGCCCCAAAACACATTGCAAGCACTCCCCACACATGCATCCCATCCCCCATGCATGCACATGGATCCGCCACATGCGCGCCCTCCGCACATACACGGCAGAGACCCGAAAACCAGCTGGCCAGTTAGACTTATATACTGCTTCATAGGGCTTTCAGCCCTCTCTAAGCGGTTTACAGAGTCAGCATATCGCCCCCACAGTCTGGGTCCTCATTTCACCCACCTTGGAAGGATGGAAGGCTGAGTCAACCTTGAGCCGGTGAGATTTGAACCGCCGAACTGCAGTTAGCAGTCAGCTGAAGTGGCCTGCAGTACTGCACCCTAACCACTGCGCCACCTCGGCTCTTTATAGTTGTGACTAGCTGTATATAATGTGAATGTATAGTCACTCCGACTTCGCGGTACTACATTGTTCTAAATGTAAAAATAATAAAAATATATTGGGGAAAAAAACCAACCACCTTACACCCAGCCAAAGAAATCCTGGTCCCAATTGTGGATGTCAATTGAGGATGATCTGTATTCAAATGTCCTCCTTCTGGGTTCAGCTCCAAGTGGGGAAAAAGATACTGGGAACATGGAGGCTACTTGGAAAGATGGTTTTAATGGTGGACAGGATCACATGCTTGAGTTCCTGAACAGAAAAGGGGGAAATCACATACTTCCAGATGTTGAGTGAAGAAGAAAGGAGAGAAAAAGGGGTTTGGTGAGAGTTTTTTATACTCTCTCTTCGGCCCCACCTCTCTGTTTCCTTTTCCTGTTTAAGAAATGTATTCTAATTGGTTGTCAGACTCCCAGGGGCGGGGGTGTCTCAGCTAACTTTGTAGGTTGTGTGTCTTTTGATTCCCAAGCTTGGTTGAGCATTGTTTCCCCCCCCCCCCAGGTGCCCTTTGGTGAGATGGGTAAAGGGCAAAGGGCTATCATGCCTTAATCCCATCACCCTGGAGCTGAAGGGGGGAGATCTTTGTTATGTAGAATAGACTGGCTCGGGCCTTTTAATGGCCCATTGACAAAGATGTGGGCTATGAAGAGTGAGTCTGCTTCCTGCCTAAAAACATGTTTCTCATGATCTAGGGAAATATAATATTCTGCCCTTTTCAATATTTCTCAGGATATTTCATTTTTCTAGGAGAGGGGTGGGTGCAAACTTCCTACGGGCTGGTGCAAAAGAAAAGCAAAACCAATATTTTCTACCCTTCCGCGCATTCTTAAGAGTCACATGCATCTCTGAAACCAAAGAAGGAAAGATTTTTTTGGGGGGAGGGGGAGGGAAACCGGAGGCTGGTTTAGAAGATCCTGAATGTTAGATTTAATGCTCCGTATAAAATATTCATCCCCTTGGCGAGACCGTCAAGAGACAGGTGAGAATTGTGTTTGCAAATATTTCCCGACCTCTGCCTGGCATATTTCAAAACAGCAAAATAAGCTTGATACATCAAATGAACGGGACCCCACAAAGAACTCTTCACGCAGGATAACTCTCCCGAGTCCATCCATAAGATTTGGCTTCCAGAGACAGCTAAAATAAATCTCCTTTTATTCCAACGTTAGGACGTTGGCTGGATCAATCGCCGATTCCTCCTTTGAGGGCGATAAAAAGCAACCCCTTTATCACGGGGAGGAAGCCGTCTAGCTGTGGGGTGCCAGACGAGTTATACCTTCGCTCCCTGAAATTAGATATCCGCCATCCAAAAACCTCTGCCGCTCTCTGCCTGTTCTGACCGAGGCTTCCCAAGAGCATGAAGCAAACTCCTGGTCCCGATTAAAAAAAACCCTTTTATTAATTGACTGTGAATTCTGCTCCTTCACTTCCAGCAAAGTCTTTCGAGGGAGGATTTACAAACACAGACTTTATCTGGCTTGGAGAGCTGCCAGGCTGAGATCTGCGTAACTTGGCAAGGAGCCTCGGAGAGTCACGAACCAATTAAACGAACTAATTGCCTCCTGCAAACTCCATTCCCCTTTTGATCCTCAATTATCTCCTGCAAACTCCACTCCCCTTTTGTTCCTCTTTCATTTCCTCTGGGAAATGTCCATTCAGCCCGGTCCAATGCAAAAAGGAAACATGCCAGCCGTTTGTACTACTGTAATGCGCTGTACATGGAGCAGCCCTTGAAGAGCATTCGGAGACTTCAACTTGTCCAGAATGCAGCCGCGCGAGCGATTGTGGGTGCACCCCGCTACACCCACATTACACCTACCCTCTGCAAGCTGCACTGGCTGCCTGTTGGACTCCAGACGCGCTTCAAGGTGCTAGTTGTTACTTTTAAAGCCCTACATGGTATCGGACCTGGGTACTTGAGAGACCGCCTCCTGCCAATTACCTCCCTACGACCAATTAGATCCCACAGATTAGGCCTCCTCCGGATACCATCAGCTAGACAATGTCGACTGTCGACCCCCCCCCCGGGGGAGGGCCTTCTCTGTGGCTGCTCCAGCCCTCTGGAACGATCTCCCCGTGGAGATTCAGACTCTCACCACCCTTCAGTCTTTCCACAAAGCCGTCAAGACCTGGCTGTTCCGGCAGGCCTGGGGCTGATGAGTTCCCAGCCCCATTTGAATTGTAGTGATTGTTGCGTTGCTTTTAATCTGTTTCTTGTATATCTTGTCTTTGTCTTTGTTTGTTTTTTTTCTATTTCCCCCTTCCCCATTTGTTTTTTAGCCGCCCTGAGTCCCTCGGGAATAGGGCGGCATACAAGCATAATAAACATACAAACATACATACAGTTTGGGGAGTGGCATCAAGATGGCCACGCCCACCCAGTCGGCCATGCCCAGTGAGTGTCATCAAGCTAGCCATGCCCCCCCAGTTGGCCACACCCACCCAGCCCACCACACCCACCAGCACCCACGAGGTCAGCCACAGCCCTGATGCGGCCCTCAATGAAATTGAGTTTGACACCCCTGACTTAGAACCAAAGAGCATAGAACATTTACTTGTGTTGGCGAACCCGTGGAACATGTGCCAGAAGTGGCATGCATAGCCATCCAGCGCAGGACACACAGCCTCGCTGGCTCCTCTTCTGAGTTCCTGTGCCCACATGCATGCCAGCCATCTGTCCTTTGTGCACACGGGAGTGCCAAAACTTGGAAGAGCAGCATTCCATTGTGCATTCGCCAAATTTTCAGATTTATGGCACCCTCCATGTCAACGGCCAGCTGTTTGTTGGGCATGCACCGGAAACCAGAAGTTCAGGTGGTGGCACATGCATGCATGACAGAATGCTGCTCTTCCGAGTTTCAGCGCTCCCACACGCTGGCATGAAGGCCAGCGAGGCTGCGTGTTCCAGGTGGGATGGTTTTGCATACCATTTCCGACACACAGTGACGTAAAAGGTTAGCCTTCATCCATATATACCTGTTCTGACCCCCATCGTCCCACACCAATACACTCCGATGTTGTCATATAACTCCTTGTGTAGGTGTGGCGGTCACCCATGGCCCAGTGCATAACAGGGCATGCGCAGCCACGCTGAACCGCAAAGGAAAAAACAAGTCCCAAAAGATAAAACATCCTGCCCAGGATTTGACCATATATAGACAGAACTTCCCTGAGCAGTAGATTAGCAATAGTAGTTTGACAGGCTGTCTTAAATCACACGCTGATTGCTCCTCCTGCCTTTGTCCTATCTCAATGAAAGAGGCTTTCAGACCCCAATTTGGGTCCCCTCATCCCGAGAAAGCTCGTGTCCGTGTCTTTTCTCAACATTGGCCTCATGAGCGAACCACAGGTACGTCACATTCCGAGCCAAAGATAAGTTACGGCATTTAATTAACAGACAAACAGGTCCTTGGCAGCAAACCGGCACAGACAAGCTTGGGCAGCAATCCAGCACAGATAAGGCTTGGCAGAAATCCAGCCTGCCAAGCTCACAATAATGTTCTCGACATTAGTTCCTGCGTTGACTTCTGCAAAAGGGGCGTGTGCACAAGCAGTCCTTTTATAGTCTGGAGAGGAGCCTAATGACCACCAGCTGAGTGCAATTACTTCTTGTAATTGTGTAATTGTTCCTTACGCCTATTGGCTCTCTGGTGCCGGGCATCTAGGAACAACTCCCTTGGCTCCTCCCCACTGCTGACATCCGGATCACACTCCCTCGTCTCCTCCCCACTGGTCCAAGGCTCAGGCGCCTCCTGGTGGTCAACCAGCCTCTCTGTGCCCTACTTGGAGTCGGAACCCTGTCCAGGGTCCTCCAAAGCTGACTCATAGGGCCCCTCGCTGTTGGAGTCTGGTGGCAGCTCCAACGGCTTCTTCTGTAAACCGCTTAGAGAGGCCTGAAAGGCCTATGAAGCGGTATATAAGTCCACTGCTATTGGGCCACAACATATACCATAGGTCCAAACTTCTAAACAGTGATATCTATTGACTGAATACGACTGTAGTTGTTGCATAGAAATGAATTCCAACCATTTCTCTCTCTCTCTCTTTCTATCTACCTGCCAAGCTCTACCTTTTCACTGATGGAAACAGTCCTTGTCCATCTTTTAACAGATCTCCCAAACCTCGCGTCCATTAAAACTCCATATGTCTGAAGTGGTAATGCAGGCTGGGCTGCAGAGGAGTCGGAAGGGCTGCTCAAAACACGCAACATTTGTGGATTTGTTACACGGACAGAGAAAGGGTTTTGTAATACAGGCTTCGGTTTTTAATCCTCGCAGTTTCGTCTGAGATATCAACGCTCTTCAGATTCTTTGTCCTTTGATTGTTTCCACCTCAGAGGTAGGTTCCTACCAGTTCTGACTGGTTTGGCGAAACTGGTAGTAAAAATCGGGGCTGGCTCTCCGAACCAGTAGTAGTGGCAGGCAGGCCATGCCCCCTCAACAGTAGTAACTGTGTGAGGGATCTTGGCGTCCTAGTGGACAACCATTTAAATAGGAGCCAGCTGTATGCAGCAGCTGCCAAAAAAGCCAACACAGTTCTAGGCTGCATCAACAGAGGGATAGAATCAAGATCACGTGAAATGGTAATACCACTTTATAAGACCTTGGTAAGGCCACATTTGGAATACGGCATTCAGTTTTGGTCACCACGATGTAGAAAAGATGTGGAGACTCAAGAAAGAGAGCAGAGAAGAGCAACAAAGAGGATTTGGAGACTGGAGGCTAAAACATATGAAGAATGGTTGCAAGAACTGAGTATGTCTACTTTAAGAGAAAGAAGGACTAGGGGAGACATGATAGCAGTCTTCCAATATCTCAGGGGCTGCCCCAAAGAAGAGGGAGTCGAAGAACTCTCCAAAACACCAGAAGGCATCATAGGTGGTATCTGCCTCAATAGTAGTAACTGTGAGAAGGGCAACCATTTAAATATGAGCCATCTGTGTGCAGCAGCTGCCAAAAAAGCCAACACAGTTCTAGGCTGCATAAACAGAGGGAGAGAATCAAGATCATGTGAAGTGTTAATACCACTTTATAAGGCCTTGGTAAGGCCACACTTGGAATCCTGCATTCAGTTTTGGTCGGCACGGTGTAAAAAAGATGTGGAGACTCTAGAAAGAGTACAGAGAAGAGCAACCAAGATGATTAGGGGACTAAAACATACAATTTCTATATTTCTATATGTATTTCCATATTTGTAATGGGGATTTTAAAATGCTCAGGTAGCGTTTGGCACATTGAAGGATGAGCAAAACCTTGGCAGAATGTTTGGAAGTAAGTTTATTTATTTTCAAGCTCAGAATATATTTTTTCTCCTAGTCCTTTGATTATTTTCCAGGTGGCTTTCTGCATTCTCCCCCCCCCCCCATATCATCTGCAAAATTACCGCAGTCATTCACTTTACAACCGTGGTAAGAAATGGTGGTTGTCGTACCATGGGGCAAAACTCACTTAACAAATGTGTCTCTTACATAAAGATTTCCCTCATGCATATGTGCTAGTTGTTCCCAACTCTAGGAGGCGGTGCTCATCTCTGTTTCAAAGCCGAAGAGCCAGCGCTGTCCGAAGACGTCTCCGTGGTCATGTGGCCAGCCTGACTCAATGTCAAAGACGCACGGAAGGCTGTTACCTTCCCACCAAAAGTGGTTCCTATTTTTCTACTTGCATTTGTTACATGCTTTCGAACTGCTAGGTTGGCAGAAGCTGGGACAAGTCACGGGAGCTCCCTCCGTTACGTGGTGCTAGGGATTCGAACCGCCAAACTGCCGACTTTTCTGATCAACAAGCTCTGCGTCTTAGCCACTGAGCCACCTCTCCCTTAGCCACAGAAATTTTGAACTCAGTTGTGTTCGTAAGTGGGTGACACTCTTAAATTCTTCTTTCAAAATAGGACTGCAGAAGTGAACATAGCATTTGAAGCCTGACCAAAATAGATTAAAGTCAAAATATTATTTCCCATGGTTTCAAAACTGTACTATTACCGGTGCAATCTAAAACTGTATTTACCTCTATTTTTTCCCTCCCCTTCGGCAGCCCTATCACACTGTTGATTCATATTGAGTCTGTAATCAATTTTCTTTTCAATATCTTTTCCACCAGCAATTCCACTTTCTACGCTGAGGTTTCTGCTTTCTGTTTTCTAAATGCAAAGCTTTTCATTCGTCTCTGCAAATTGTGCCCGTTTCTTCAATGTAGCAGCTTCTCACTTGAATATCTCTTTAATTTTATCAGTTTGTGTATCCTACATGTCATTTCTGTTTTCTAGATTGCTAGCAGTCTTACCTAATTTTCTGTCGCCTATAAATGTCACAAGGTCTCCTTCCCATCTCTTCATCTGTCATTAGTAAAACGTGGAAACATTTGAAGATTTGAAAGGGAAACTGTCAATATTATGATACCTGGATATAAATAAAGATGGGTTTACAGTATATTCGAAAGACTAAATAAATTGCCGGTGCATTGTGTAGCAAACAATTTTTGCAAAAATAGGGGCGGGGGGGGGGAAATGCAGAAATCTGCCTGGAAAATGTTCAAAGGGATAGGAGAAAAATTAATTTCTGAGCTTGAAAATAAATAAACTTCATTCCAAACATTCTGTCAG
>NC_045548.1:77068057-77143057 GCF_009769535.1 Thamnophis elegans | reverse complement strand
AATATTCCTGTTGGAACGAATGAGTTGAAATATTATTTTTCTTTTCTTTCGCTTGGTAATTCCGTCTCCATAATTCCACCATCAAATCAATCCAAAACAGATTTATTTTATTTTATCTCCTTCCTTGCTTCTCTCTTTCCTTCCTCCCTCCTTTCCTTCTTTTCCTCCCTCCCTCCCCCTTCCTTCCTTCTTCACTATCTTCCTTCCCTCTTTTCCTCTCTCCCTTCCTTCTTCCATTCCTTCCTTCCCTCTCTCCTTTTCTTTCTCCTTCCCTCCCTCTCTCTCTTCCTTCCTCCTCCCCTTCCATCCTCCCTTCCTCCCTCTCTCCCACCCACATTCCCTCTTTTCCTCCCTCCCTCCCTTCTTTCCTCTCTCCCTCCCTTCTTTCCTTCCTTCTTTCCTTCCTTCCCTCTTTCCTTCCTCCCTCCCTCCCTTCTTTCCTCTCTCCCTCCCTTCTTTCCTTTCCTTCCCTCCCTTCTAGCACTGATGATGTTACGTAGTTGTCTTCTTCTTCTTCTTCTTCTTCTCTTCTTCTTCTTCTTCTTCTTCTTCTTCTTCTTCTTCTTCTTCTTCTTCTTCTCCTCCTCCTCCTCCCTCCTCCTCCCCCTCCCCCTCCCCCCCCCTCCACAAACCCCACTCCTTTATAGCAGTGATGATGTTATCTAGCTGGGTAATGAAACATCTGCAAAAATACAACTAAGCTCAAAGAACATTAAATATCCCGTAGTCCCCTTCCTTCTCTTCCTTCCTTCCTTCCTTCCTTCCTTCCTTCCTTCCTTCCTTCCTTCCTTCCTTCCTTCCTTCCTTCCTTCCTTCCTCCTCCTCCTCCTCCTCCTCCTCCTCCTCCTCCTCTTTCCCCCACTCCCTTCTAGCACTGATGATGTTACCTAATTGGATAATGAAACATCTGCAAACATACAACCAATCTCAGAGAGCACCAAGGACCCCACAGTCTCTCTCCCCGCCCCCCTCCTCCCCTTCTGCTTCCTCCACCTCCTCCTCTACACATACACCACTCCCTTCTAGCACTGATGATATTACCTAGTTAGGCAATGAAACGTCTGCAAGATGACCACCCAGCTCAGAGAGCACCAAGGACCCCACAATTTGACTCTGAACTATCAATATTCTCTTCCTTCACTACTCCCATCGCTCAAAGCCAAATGAGATTTGGGTTCCTTCCATACAGCTGAGATTTCTTGTGGAATAAATGAAGAAATGCCTCTTGGGGTTTGGGGGGGTGGGGACATTTATCGATTCATTTCTGCAAATGCTTGGAAGGATTTCCAAGACCTTCCAAAATAAGAGTTTTATTCTGGCAGGCAGCAGAGAGGATCTACATATTCATGGTTTCCATGTTCTTATTTTTTTTTCCCCTCCTTGGAAACCGTGCTCAGTATTAAGATTACAACTTCACAGCCCCCCCCTCCCCCCCAGGCAGTTGTGGCTCATCTGTTAAAAATAGAGGGATGAGTCTCAGTCAAAGCAGAAGGGACTCAACTGGAGAAGGGCGACAACTTCATCACCGGTCGCACAATTTCCTTGACTTTCTGACGCCTTCTGTTTACTGCCAAGTTAAATCAGGGCTCGCTTGCATTTGTTGCTTGACGAGGCTCTGCAAAACTCTGTGAGTCAAATCTATTTTATTTTATTTTATTATTTTATTATTTATTTTATTTATTATTTATTTTATTTATATTTTATTTATATTTATTTATTTATTATTTTATTTATTTTAGTTTAGTTTAGTTTATTATTTTATTTATTTTATTTATTTTATTTTAGTTTATTTTATTTTATTATTTATTTTATTTATATTTATTTTATTTATTTATTTATTTATTTTTTTATTTTATTTTATTTTATTTTATTATTTATTTTATTATTTTATTTTATTTTATTATTTTATTATTTATTTTATTTATTTATTTATTTATTTATTTATTTTATTTAGTTTAGTTTAGTTTAGTTTAGTTTATTATTTTATTTTATTTATTTTATTTTATTTTATTTTATTATTTATTTTATTTCATTTTATTATTTATTTTATTTTATTATTTATTTTATTTTATTTTATTATTTTATTTTATTATTTTATTTTATTATTTTATTATTTTATTATTTTATTTATTTATTTATTTATTTATTTATTTATTTATTTATTTATTTATTTATTTATTTATTTATTTATTTATTTATTTATTTATTTATTTATTTATTTATTTATTTATTCGAGCTGTTTTCAGGCTGTTTTCCAGGCCCAACAATGCCCCAAAACCAGGAATGTGTGCGCCGGCCACCTGGTCTTCGATACTTTGGCATATGCCTATGCACATGCCTGCACGCACATTCCATTTTGGCCACTCAGTGCTGGAAAGATTCACCATCACTGCCTTAAACCATTTCAAACAAATTTCCTCCAGCCTCTTCTTTAAAAAAAAAAAAAAAACCCTCTAGTGATGGGAAACCACAACGTCTGGAGGCCAGTTGTTCCACTGGCTAATTGTTCTCACTGTCCGGATGTTTTTTCTTAGTTCCAGGTGGCTTCTCTCCTTGATTAGTTTCCATCCATTGCTGACCAAAGCCCTGGAAACCAAAACATATGAAGAACGGTTGCAGGAACTGGGTAGGTCTAGTTTAATGAGAAGAAGGACTAGGGGAGACATGATAGCAGTCTTCCAATATCTCAGGGATTGCCACAAAGAAGAGGGAGTCGAACTATTCTCCAGGGCACCAGAAGGCAGGACAAGAAACAACAGTTGGAAACTAATCGTGGTCAGACCATTGCCTACTGAGGCTCGACTTCCGGAGGCCAAACCCCCACCGTAGGGAGGAGGAACCGACCAGGTGGTTCCGCCCCAGGCGACTTATGGACCCTCAGAGGTTCCAGACGGAGCTTGGGGTTATTCCTGATACCCTCGCCCACAGTTCGGCGGAGACTCTGGCTGCCGCCTGGTATTCGGCGGCGTCGGAGTCTCTCGACCGGATTGCGCCACTACGGCCCCTCCGGGTCAGTGGATCCCGGAGAGTTCCCTGGTTCACCGAGGAACTCCGGGAGAAGAAACGCCGGAGGAGATGCCTAGAGCACCAGTGGAGGTCAGATAAGTCCGAGGCAAACCGAGCACTCTTAACCACCTGCACCAAGGACTATGTTCGAGCATTAAGAACTGCAAAAAGATCATATATTTCTTCCTTGGTTGCGTCCGCCGAGTCACGCCCAGCCGCCCTGTTCAGGATAACCCGCTCCCTCCTTAATAGGAGGGATGCGGGAGACCCCTTGCAGGGTAGGGCTGAGGATTATGCTCAATTCTTGGCGGACAAAGTAGCTCGGTTTCGATCGGACTTGGACTCCACCGCAGTAGATCCAGCTGAGACACAGGAGGATCATCTGCCACATCAACTCTGGGTTGAGTTCCAGGAAGTTGCCTCTGGGGATGTGGACAAGGCCATCCGAGCTGTAAGTGCCTCCACTTGTATTCTGGACCCGTGTCCCTCCTGGCTGGTGGCTAACAGCAGGGAGGTGACACATGGCTGGATCCAGGCGGTTGTCACCGCCTCCCTTCGGGAGGGGCACTTCCCCGCCGTACTCAAAACGGCGGTGGTGAGACCCCTCCTAAAGAAACCATCGTTAGATCCAGCCATCTTAAACAACTTTCGTCCTGTCTCCAACCTTCCCTTTATCGGGAAGGTTGTTGAGAAGGTGGTGGCCTTTCAGCTTCGACGGGCCTTGGAGGAAGCTAGCTATCTTGACCCCTTCCAGTCCGGCTTCAGACCTGGTTACAGCACAGAAACCGCTTTGGTCGCATTGACCGATGATCTCTGGAGGGCCAGAGATGGAGGCTATGCGTCCATCCTGGTTCTCCTTGACCTCTCAGCGGCTTTCGATACCATCGACCATGGTATCCTTCTGCGACGACTGCGGGAGGTGGGAGTGGGAGGCACTGTTCTGCGGTGGTTCTCCTCCTACCTCTCGGACAGGTCGCAGTCGGTGTTAGTCGGGGGGCAGAGATCGTCCCTGAGGCCCCTAACATGTGGGGTACCCCAGGGTTCGGTCTTATCCCCCCTACTATTTAACATATACATGAAACCGCTGGGCGAGATCATTCGGAGGCACGGGATAAAATACCATCAATATGCGGACGATACGCAATTGTATTTGTCCGCCCCGTGCCAACTCAATGAAGCGGTGGACGTGATGAACCAGGGTCTGGAGGCCGTTAAGGACTGGATGAGTGCTAACAAACTGGTGCTCAACCCGGATAAAACCGAGTGGCTGTTGTGTTTCCCCCCCAATAATTTGGCTAATACACCAACGCTTAGGCTGGGGGGTCAAATTTTATACCCCTCAGATAGGGTCCGCAACTTAGGAGTCCTCCTGGATCCACAGCTGACTTTTGACCACCAGCTGTCAGCTGTGACCAGGGGGGCATTTGCCCAGGTTCGCCTGGTCCGCCAGTTGCGGCCCTACCTAGATCGGGGGGCCCTCACAACAGTCACTCGAGCCCTTGTGATCTCCAGACTGGAATACTGCAATGGGCTCTACATGGGGCTGCCCCTGAAGTGCATCCGGCGACTACAGCTAGTCCAAAATGCAGCCGCGCGAGTGATAGTGGGCGCACCTCGGTTCGCCCACGTTACACCTGTCCTCCGCGAGCTGCACTGGCTACCTGTTGGTCTCCGGGTGCGCTTCAGGATACTAATGACCACCTTTAAAGCACTCCATGGTAGTGGATCTGGGTACTTGAGAGACCGCCTTCTGCCGATTACCTCCCTAAACCGACCAATTAGATCGCACAGACTAGGCCTCCTCCGAATCCCATCAGCCGGTCAATGCCGACTGGCGACCACACGGAGGAGAGCCTTCTCTGCTGCTGCCCCGACCCTATGGAACGAGCTCCCCATGGAGATCCGCACCCTCACCACGATCCGGACCTTCCGCGCAGCCCTCAAGATCTGGCTCTCCCAGCAGGCCTGGGAATAGGTTTCCAATCACCCGCCCGAGTGTTTGATTGCTGAATGAAAGTTGTGTTTTATCATTTTTCTTTTGTTCACTAATTGTTTGTTTTGACCTTGCACTTCCCCTCCCCTGTGGTTGTAAGCCGCCCTGAGTCCCCTCAGGGAAAAGGGCGGCATATAAATCCCAATAAACCTCTAAACCTCTAATCAAGGAGAGAAGCAACCTAGAACTAAGGAGAAATTTCCTAACAGTGAGGACAATTAATCAGTGGAACAGAAGTTGCCTCCAGAAATCATGGGTGCTTCATCACTGGAGTTTTTTTAAGAAGAGTCCAGACAGTTGCTTAATTGAAATAGTATAGGTGTCAGCATTCCAAGTATCATGTAGAATTAAATCAGAGTCCAAGGCAAAACTTTCCTTAAAGTTCCAATTTAATAAAGCAGACATCTTAGCACATTGCTGTGGAAATCCCAATTCTGGAAATGACATCAGAATCCCACCCAGTTAAAAGTTCACAATCTTGTCCCCACACCCACAATCCATCACATGGTCCAATCTTCTTCTTCCACGCTGGCATCTCCACCCAGCTGCTTCCGGTCAGGTGCAAAAGTGCAGAAACAAAAGATGACCTTGGTCTTCTAGAAAAGAATGACAACAACATATTCCACAATCCTACTCCTGTCTATTCCCCCCTCCCATCGACTATACTAATGAAACAGCATATTGAAATAAGAGAAAGTGTGGCAGGCCAAAATTCTAAAAGGGATATAATTGCAGGCCTGACAATAGGTTCTCCTGCTTGAGCAGGGGGCTGGACTAGAACACCTCCAAGATCCCTTTCAGCTCATTCATTCTATTCATTATAAAGTATAAACACTTTGCACGATCTTGAAGGGATTTCTTTTCCTCTGTAGTCATCCAGATCGCTTCAATATCTCATCCATCATTCAATTCCGTTAGTTGGGTAAGAAGGAGAGAGGGGGGAGGGGGGAGGGGGAGAGAGAGGGGGAGAGAATGGGGAGAGAACAGAAAGAGAAAAAGAAAGGAGGCAGAGAGAAAAGTTAGGGAGAGAGAAAGACAGAGAGGAGGAGTGGGAAAGACAGAAGAGAGAACAGAGGGAGAGAAGAGAGGGGAAGTGATAGAGAAGAGAAAGAGAGAAAAGAGAAGAAAGATAGGAGAAAGAGAGGGGAGAGAGAAGAAAGAGAGAGAAAGACAGAGAGAAAACTTAGGGAGGGAGAAGGAGAAGGAGAGAGGGAGAGACAGACAAAGAGGGGGAGAGAAAGACAGAAGTGAGGGAAGAGAAGGAGAGAAGAGGTGGGGAGAGAGAGAGAGAAGAGAAAGAGAGAGGAAAAAGAGGGAGGAAAGATCGGAGAGAGAGAAGAAAGGGGGAGAAGGAAAGGGAGGGAGGGAGAGAGAGAAACTTCTTCTTTTTCCTTCTTTTTTAAGCCTTCAGAGTCTGTCAACGTCTCTTTCTAAGACAAAAGCTCTGTGACAAACACGCCGGATCGGCTCATCCTAATGAAGAATCTGGGGAGGCAGTGAGTAGGAAAATTGCAATTAGCAAACAAAGAGAATTCACAGAGAACAGCCAGGGAGAAAAACAACTGGCAATTATTGGCAGAGACGCCCCCCCTCCCACCCCGCCCCTCAAAATCCGATATCTTGTAAAGTCTTAGAGGTGATTTGCGACAACCACAAATTGCGATGATCACAAATCACCTCTAAGGCTTTTTACAAGGTATTGGGATTCTTCGAAAGACGAAAAGGAGGTCCCGTAGAGTGTCTTGCAAAACAAATCTTTGGGCTTGGGAGAAATCCCAAAGATTGTCAGTCAGGGCTTGGAAATTAAAGCGCCAATAATGAAGACATCGGCTAAAGGCAGCTACACTCAGCTGCGTTAGAAACCTTCCTGCGTTCACGGGGGACTGGAATTCAACTCTTCCCTCTTTCTCCTTCCATGCTTCCACTACGTGTGTTAATGGAACTGTTGATGCTCTCTGGACCTTGGTGGTTTTCTTGCAGACATTTCATTACCTAACTAGCTAACATCATCAGTCCTGGAAGGGAGTGGGGTTTGGGAAAAGGAGGAGGAGGAGGAGAAGGAGGAGGAGGAGGAGGAGGAGGAGGAGGAAGAAGAAGAGGAGGAGGAGGAGGAAGAGGACGACGACTGTGGAGTCTTTGGTGCTCTTTGTCATTGGTGGTTTTCTTGGAGACATTTCATCACCTGACTAGCTAACATCATCAGTCCTGGAAGGGAGTGGGGTTTGGGAAAAGGAGGAGGAGGAGGAGGAGGAGGAGGAGGAGGAGGAGGAGGAGGAGGAGGAGGAAGAAGAAGAAGAGGAGGAGGAAGAGGACGACGACTGTGGAGTCTTTGGTGCTCTTTGTCATTGGTGGTTTTTTGGAGCATTTCATCACCTGGACTGAGCTAACATCGTGGGAAAAGGAGGAGGAGGAGGAGGAGGAGGATGATTGTGGAGTCTTTGGTGCTCTTTGTCATTGGTGGTTTTCTTGGAGACATTTCATCACTTGATTAGCTAACATCATCAGTGCTGGAAGGGAGAGGGGTTTGTGGAGTGGAGAAGAAGGAGGACTGTGGAGTCCTTGGTGCTCTCTGAGCTTGATTGTTTTCTTGCAGAAGTTTCATGACCCAATGAAGTAACATCATCAGTGTTAGAAGAGAGTGGGGTTTGTGGGGAGGAGGAGGAAGAGGAGGAGAAGGAGGTGATGGTGGTGGTGAAAAGATCCGTATAATCAAAGTTAAGGCTTCCCACTAGTAGTAGTTACGGCTCTGAGAGTTGGATCATAAGGAAGGCTGAGTGATGAAGAATTGAGGCCTTCAAAGGGTGGCTGCTGCAGAAGACTCTTGAGATTCCCTTGGACCGCAGGGAGATCCCATCAGTCGATCTCAAAGGAAATCAACCCTGACTGTCCTCTGGAGGGACAGATCCTGAAGCTGAAGCACCTGTCAATCAACCAAAATGTCAAGGTTCCAAGTAACATCCCCAATGAAAGAGGACTCCGAAGCTTGAAGTTCCTCAAAGTTCCATTTTATTAGGGATGGCACATCTGAGAAAACCCAAATCTGAAAGCTTCCCAGGTTTTTCCCACCCGAAGGAAAGTCCAAGTCCCTGCTCAGCACCCACATGTCCATCACACGGCCTAATCAAAGCCCATCCCAACTGGAGAGGCCTCCCAGTCACACCCCTTCAGGTGCAGGGCAAGGTGTCCTTGACTCTCGGAGAAAGGAAAGTTAGTGTGACTATGTATCTCCCCAGCTCCATATAATTCCCCCCTCCCAGTTTCCCACAGACGAAATGAGGCAGGCCTGAAGATCCCATACCCAAGATGGCTTCCAGGCCTGACACACAATTTTACAGCCCAAATAGTGTAGCTCTCTGTGTGGGACATGAGGTGATGGAGGAAGACACAGCTTAAGATGTCTGCTGGAGACTGAGTGACATAAGGAAGCGGACTTCTTCACCTTTCCATTGTCAGGTTTCCAAAGAGCATCCAAAATTAAATCAGAGTCCAAGGCAAAGTATTGCTCAAAGTTCCAATTTATTGAGAGAGCCATGTTGGCACATCTGGGAAAACCCAAATCTGAAAGCTTCCTGGTTTTTCCCACCCAGTTGAAAGTTCAAGATCTTGCCCCCACACCCACAAGTCCATCCCATGGTCCAATCTTTTACTGCCACGCTGGCAGTTCCACCCATTCAGTTCCAATCAGGTGCAGAGGTGCAGAGACAAAGGATGCCCTTGGCAACATTCTAAGAATGTTGTTATGGCTACATAGCATCTAACTCCATACAATCCCTGCTCCCATTTTCCCACAATAGAAAATGTATAGCAGAATAATAGAAAGTGCACACCAAAGAAAGGCATGCCAAAGAACCAAAAGAACAGATAGCTGCAGGCCTGATACCCATCCTCATTTCAGAAACCAAGGAAGGACGGAATGTCCTCATAGAACAGAGGAGAAAGAAATTACTGCTAAAATTGAAGGGGCCTTCAAGCGCTGCGTGGTGATTATAGCTAATATCTATGGAGATTCATTCTAAAGGTTGGGTCACCACCCTTTTATGATTACGAATTGTATAAAATAATCCCATGAAGGACCACTTTGAGGACTTTACAACCTCACCTTCAGCAGCTGACGCTCTGCAATTAGATGTTAGCCTTCCAAATAACATCCAAAATTAAATCAGAGTCCAAGGCAAAGTATTGCTCAAAGTTCCAATTTATTAAGAGAGTCATGCTGGCAACATCTGGGAAAACCCAAATCTGAAAGCTTCCCAGGTTTTCCCACCCAGTTGAAAGTTCATGATCTTGCCCCCACACCCACAAGCCCATCCCATGGTCCAATCTCCCACTGCCATGCGGGCAGTTCCACCCATCCAGTTCCAGTCAGGTGCAGGGGTGCGAAGATAAAGGATGACCTTGGCTTTTTAGAAAGAATGTTGTTATGGCTACATATCATCTAACTCCGTACAATCCCCACTTCCATTTTCCCACCATTGAAAAGGCATAGTAGAATAATAGAAAGTCTGGCAGGCCAAAGATCCAGCAAGGAATATGACTCCAGGCCTGACACTGGAATTCAGGGGAGAGCAGCCACCACCCTCCCAGCCCCAAGGGAAACTGTGGCATTTCCCCTCGGCCAGCATTTCCCACCTTTGGCAACTTGGAGGTGTGTGTGGACTTCAATTCCCAGAATTCCCCAGCGAACAAGTTCAAAGTCGACTGTGAGCTTGCTTACTGGGGGATTCTAGGAATTGAGGTTCACCCAGTTCCAAGTTGCCAAGATTGAGAGACAATGGCCTGGGCCCAGGGGTGAAATCCAGCAGGTTCTGACCAGTTCTGGAGAACTGTTAGTGGAAATTTTGAGTAGTTCGGAGAACCAGCAAATGCCACCTCTGGCTGGCCCCAGAGTGGGGTGGGAATGGGGATTTTGCACTAACCTTCCCCTGTAATGCCCACCTAGCCACACCCACCAAGCTACACCACGCCCACAGAACTGGTAGTAAAAAAAATTGAATTTCACCACTGCCTGGGCCTCAGATTCTAGATTTCCACATTTATTTGTTTTTTGCAGAACTGAGCAATGTCATTGAGACTCAGGCCGCCGTTGTTGTTCAGTCACAATAGCAATAGCAATAGCAGTTAGACTTATATACCGCTTCATAGGGCTTTCAGCCCTCTCTAAGCGGTTTACAGAGTCAGCATATCGCCCCCAACAACAATCCGGGTCCTCATTTCACCCACCTCGGAAGGATGGAAGGCTGAGTCAACCTTGAGCCGGTCAGATTAGAACCACTGAACTGCAGATAACAGTCAGCTGAATTGGCCTGCAGTACTGCACGCTAACCACTGCGCCACCTCGGCTTATCACCGGACTGATGGAAATGTAAGCAAAATCAAGGGACCTATTACCACATGTGGTGGTTATGCCCAAAGGCTAAACAATATTGGAATAGAATGAGAAAATGGCTCGAAGAAATTACTAAACAGCAAATAGATATAAAACCGGAACTATTTCCGTTGGGAATACCTAAAGGAAATATGACAAAAAAAACACACCCCACAATATTTAATTAAAATACAATAAATAAAAGTCCAGTTGCCTCTTGAAAAAAGCATCTTCGGTTCTTGTTAAGTATAATTACAGACTGTACAGTTATAGAGACTAATTTGATTCTGAACTTAATAACGGCAGCAAGATTGTTGGTGGCGCAGTACTGGAAGAAGGAAGAATTGCGCATTATTCAAGAATGGACGTTAAAAGTGGTAAATTTAGCAGAGATGCCCAAAATCTCAGCATATTTGAAGGACCATTCAGATGAGAAATATAAGTTGGAATGGAGAAGATGGATTGATTACATTCAAAATAAATATCCGACTGAGAAATTTCAATTAGCTTATGAATGAACAAGGAATGTTATAATTTATCTGAATTTAGTTTAATAAAAGGGGAGTTAAAGTACAAGAGAGAGGTAGGATGCTATAGTTAGTTAGCTTATGTTAGTGTATGATTGTTAAATGTTTATACCCTGTATTTTGCTCTGGGAAGTTGGGGGGAGGGGGGGTTGGAGGGGGGAGAGTTGGGGTGTGTGGAGAGAAGGGAAAATATTTGTAAAATTTATTAAAACTTTTCAACAAAAAAAAAGCATCGTTGGGATGTCACTCAAGAATCATCTCTAGCTTCTAATGATGACACAATGAAGTATTAATATAAGGTCTGGGGATATAATGTATAAGGTTAAGAACTTATTATAATGATATTTTGCTGCTGATAAGCAATTCTAATAGGGGAACAAATGAAAACTGGTATATATAGGCAGCGATGCTTTGTTGAAAAATGAAGGAATAAGATCTCTGTTTGAAGGTATGAAATGCAAGGTTAACAATAAATAGAAGTATACTTTCTGGGGAAAAATAATGCTAATGTTAACTGAATATCTATTGTAGAATGAAAATGAGGCCTTTAGTTATATTAGATGAAATATTTGAGACGGTAAATATTATTTGAAGATGCAGATGTTAAAACACTTGTAACCAAACGACATGCTGTATGTGATGATGGGTTTTTTTTTTTCTTTTTTGTCTCCCCCCCTTTTTTTTAAACCCTAGGTTATTGTGGTGTCTATTAAATATACAACAGATGTGTGTATGGGGGGAAACGTAGTAGGGATGCACCTGTGATCAAATGACATATTGTATGGGATGATGGTTTTTTTTTCCCTTTCCTTTTCCCTTTGTTTTTTTTTCTATTGTTATGTGATGTTGTCTATGTAATAAAAAATAAAATTATTAAAAAAAAGAGTCATCTCTACCTTGTGATTGTCTCGATGCTACGTACTATCATATATGGTGGACTTGTAAAAAGGTAAAAGCATTTTGGATAAAAATATGGTGGATTATGCAAAATGTTCTTTAAAAAAGGATGAAGTTTACCCCTCAGTTATTCTTCTTAGGTATAATTACCAATTGTACAGTTATAGAGACTAACTTGATTTTGCATTTAATAACCGCAGCAAGACTGTTGGTGGCGCAATACTGGAAGAAGGAAGATCTGCCTACTATTCAAGAATGGACATTAAAAGTAAGAAACCTAGCAGAGATGGCTAAAATATCAGCATATCTCAAGGATCACTCAAATGAGAGATATAAACTGGAGTGGAGAAGATGGATTGACTATACTCAAAATAAATATGGGACTAAGAAATTCCAGATAGTTTATGACTGAAGAAACAAGGAATGATATAATCGGTTTAGAGCTAGCCTAGCAAAGAGGAGTTAAAGCTCAAATGAAAGATGATACTAACTTTCTTTAAGTTTATTTTAGAACATCTTTGTTAAAGATTTATACCCTGTATTGGTTCTGGGAAGTCGGGGTGGGGGGAGGAAGGTTGGGGGGGGGGTAGGGAGGGTAGGTGGAGGGTGGTAAACATTTGTAAAAGTTTTTTTTTTCCAAAATTTACAATTAAAAAAAAAAAAAAGAGTCTTCTCCAGCTCCACCATTTGAAAGTCTGGTCACATACCCACAATCCATGCTCCTGCTTCCGAACACGTAGAAAAGCCACCCGAGCCAAATTCTCTAGTGCCAGAGAAAGGAAGAAGTCGTAACCTCTTCACACCGACTCGAGGCGAGTCAAAGGAGAAAAATAAATGGGGTTGATTAATCAGTGGTGGGCGGAGACGGTCTTGAAGATACCAGCTGGATGTTTTTTTTTTCCTATTACCAGGAGCTGCTTGACACAGCTGTCACTTGGTCCTTGGACATCCATGGACAGAAGTTGGCTTCCTATCCGAACACCTGGAGCCGCACGCACGGACGACAGCAAGGCACGATCTAAACCATAATTTAACGACTTGTTTGACACTATTACATTAACGCTGTTATTGTCCGGATATTGATTTGCACGTGATAAGAATGTGTTTGTTTCCCTAATTGGGACGGACAAATTAGTTTGGCAGCGCCAGGCTGTCAGAGGCCCCTGTTTATCCTGTAGAACTCTGGTGCTTGAATTCATGTTTGAATACGCAAATACACACACACACACACACGCACACACACACACAGACACACACAATGTTGGCGCTGCCATTCCTCGCTGAAAATAACTCTGCTTCTCCATGCAGTTTGTCCAGCTGCAGAAGCTGGCAATGACATGAAAATCCTTTTGCCCACGCAGGAGATTTGGAAAGGAACTTAGGCTAAGTTAGTTCTTGACTTGTGACTGCCATTGAGGTCAACATTTCTCTTGCTATCCCAAAGGTGGTTTTTTTTTTTTCCCCTCCAAAAGGCAACTGGACTTTCTGTTTGTTTTTTCTTTGAAGAGGTTTCGCTTCTCATCTAAGAAGCTTCTTCAGTTCTGACTGAACGTGGAGGAATGGAAGGATTTCCAAGTATCATGTAGAATTAAATCAGAGTCCAAGGCAAAATGATCCTTAAAGTTCCAATTTAATAAAGCAGACATCTTAGCACATCTGTGGAATCCCAATTCTAAAGAGCTTCCTGGGATTCCACCCAGTTAAAAGTTCATGATCTTGTCCCCACACTTCTTCCACACTGTCATCTCCACCCAGCTGCTTCCAGTCAGGTGTAAAAGTGCGGAGACGAAAGTCTTCTAGAAAAGAATGACAGCAATACATTCCTCAATCCTACTCCTGTCTATTCCCCCCTCCCATCAACTATACTAATGAAACAGCATATTGAAATAAGAGAAAGTGTGGCAGGCCAAAATTCTGAAAGGAATATAATTGCAGGCCTGACATCTTTATGATAACTCTTCCCCAATCATCCTGGCTCTGAACACAAAATCAAGCTAGGGAACCGGCAGAACCAAATATGCATCTATCTATAGAGAAACCACATGCCTGAGTTCTATTTGTGTCTGCCTAGAATTCCCAAATCAGCAGAGAACTGAGTGAAAGCTCAGCCCTTTTTGTCTCTTGATTGACTGACAAGTCGACACAGCGAGTTCCTCTTATTGACTGCTCATATTCTCTAGTTGGATAATTGTATGTTTCACGGAGTCCTACACAGAACTTATCTTCTCTTCTGCAGCTGGGCTGCCAAGGGTGGGGATTTTGCGAAGTGCATGGTAGAATATTGCCTGTTCAACACACACAGAGGGGAAAGAGAGAGAGGAGAGAGAGGAGAGAGAGGGGGGAGAGGGAGAAAGGGAAAGGGGAGAAATGAGAGGGAGGAGAGGGAGGGAAGAAAGAGAGGAGAGAGATGAGACAGAGAGGGAGGGAGGAGAGAGGGGAGAGAGGGAAAGGGGTGGAAAGAGGGGAGAGAGGGCAAGGGGAGAGAGGAGAGGGAGAGGGAGGAGAGAGAGGGAAGAAAGAGAGGAGAGAGATGAGACAGAGAGGGAGGGAGGGAGGAGAGGGGAGAGAGGGAGAGGGAGAGGAATGGAGAGAAAGAGGGGAGAGAGGGCAAGGGGAGAGAGGAGAGGGAGAGGGAGGAGAGAGAGGGAAGAGAGAGAGGAGAGAGATGAGACAGAGAGGGAGGGAGGAGAGGGGGGAGAGAGGGAGAGGAATGGAGAGAAAGAGGGGAGAGAGGGAGAGGCAGGAGAGAGCGAGAGGAAGGGAAGGGAGAGAGGGAGGAGAAAGAGAGAAGAGAGAGAGGAGAGAGATGAGACAGAGAGGGAGAGGGGGGAGGAGAGGGGGAGAGAGGGAGAGGAATGGAGAGAAAGAGGGGAGAGAGGGAGAGGCAGGAGAGAGCGAGAGGAAGGGAAGAGAGAGAGGGAGGAGAAAGAGAGAAGAGAGAGAGGAGAGAGAGGAAGGGAGGAGAGGGGGAGAGAGGAGAGGGCCCTGTGGAACGATCTACCTGCAGAGATCCGGACCCTTCCCACTCTCCCGGCCTTCCATAAAGCCGTCAAGACCTGGCTGTTCCGGCAGGCCTGGGGCTGTTGATAGATATCCAGCCCCGTTTAGATGGAATGGGTGATATGAATTTTAATACTGTATTTTTATTTTTTATCTCTATTTTTAAAATCATATGTTTCTTGTCTGTTGTGAGCTGCCCAGAGTCCCTATGGGAGTGGGCGGCATACAAATCCTAATAAACTTGAAACTTGAAACTAGTTGTTCCCGACTCTAGAGGGCGATGCTTATCTCCATTTCAAAGCCGAAGAGCCAGCGCTGTCCGAAGACGTCTCCATGGTCACGTGGCCAGCATGACTCAACCCCAAAGGTGCACGAAATGCTGTTCCCTTCCCACCGAAAAGTGATTCCTATTTTTCTACTTGCATTTTTTACGTGCTTTCGAACTACTAGGTTGGCAGGAGCTGGGACAAGCCACGGGAGCTCACTCCATTACGCGGCGCTAGGGATTCAAACCGCCAAACTGCTGGCCTTTCTGATCGACAAGCTCAGCGTCTTAGCCACTGAGCCACCTTACTATCTCAGCTCCTTACCTCTAAACAGCCGAAGCTCATGACTTCTGAGCACGCCGTTCATCTAGCCAGAAGGTTGCAGGGGGGAGGAAAGGACTGAGAACGCTAACTCTGCTTGCAATTAATCCATATCTTATAATATGTGCCTTAACTCACGAAATTGAGTCCAGCTTTGCTCCAAATAGCTGCCAGAAGCATATTAATGTTCTCCCTCTAAGCTGATGAAGTTGGGAACTCAACTGCTCGTGTGTCCATTCATTACGGCTCTCGATATAGCAGGCTTGACTTGAACCTAATTAGACCCCCTAAAGAAAAATGGGCACAATTAGACTGGGGCAGCTTTGTAAAATGTAAAGAGTGAATTTAATTGGTTGCTTCCTTCTCTTAACGACCACAGGATTTATGAGATTTAATGCGCCAGACGGGATGCTCACGGCTCTCCCGCCCCGCCTCCTCCTGTTCCAACAGGGAGAGAAGGTAAGCAGCCAGTAATGAGATGATCGATGGAAATTTATTTTAAATATTAGCATCTCTCTGAAGAGTCACCCAAACATATTATGGTCTGCCTAACAGAACAACAGAATAAGAGGCTATGGAGGTTTGTCTGTCATCCAGGTCAGGGTTATCCCAAAGGAGCTTTTTTTCAAGAGGCAACTGGGCTTTCTGGTTTTTCTTTGAAGGCGTTTCGCCTTCTTCAGCTCTGACTGGATGGTGGGGAACGGAAGGATTGATACTCCTTGCAGAGAAAGCTGGTCATTTGCATTATTTTAGAGGGTCCTTGAGGCCACTTGGAGGTTTGTCTCTGTCCTCAGGGTCACCTGAGTGGTGCAAATGGTTCCTGTAGTTTGCAGTTTTTTCCTCTGGAAATATGTTCCTACTCCCACATCATTCCAAGGGTCTTCATCCCAAATTGTATCACTCAAATTCTGTCATCCAGGTCCTGGTGGTCCCAAAGGTGGTTTTTTTTCAGGAGGCAACTGGACTTTCTTGTTTTTTTTCTTTTGAAGACCTTTCGCTTCTCATCCAAGAAGCTTCTTCAGCTCTGACTGGATGGTGGGGAATGGAAGGATTTATATTCTTTAAAGACAAAGCTGGTCATCTGCATCCTTTTAGAGGATCCTTGAGGCCACTTGGAAGTCTATCTGTGTCTTCTGGGTCACCTGAGTGGTGCAAATGGTTCTTGCAGTCTGCAATTTTTCCTCTGGAAATCCATTCCTATTTCCACAGGATGTTCATCCCAAATTGTGTAGCTAAAAGTCTGTAGAGATTCTCAGTCATCCAGGTCATGGTTGTCCCAAAGTTGCTTTTTTCAAGAGGTAACTGGACTTTCTGGATTTTCCTTTTGAAGACGTTTCGCTTCTCATGCAAGAAGTTTCTTCAGCTCTGACAGGATGGTGGGGAATGGAAGGATTGATACTCCTTCCAACTAGTCATTTGCATTCTTTTAGAGGGTCATTGAGGCTACTTGGAGGTCATCTTAGTAGGGGTCCTGGTTCCTTTAGTCTGTGATTTGTGTTTCCTCTGGAGATCCATTCCTGCTCCCACACCCTTCAAAGGGTGTCCATCCCAAATTGTGTAGCTAAAAGTCTGTAGAGATTCTCCGTCATCCAGGTCATGGTTGTCCCAAAGGTGATAGCAGTAGACTTAGCAGTAGACTTATATACCGCTTCATAGGGCTTTCAGCCCTCTCTAAGCGGTTTACAGAGTCAGCATATTGCCCCCAACAACAATCCGGGTCCTCATTTTACCCACCTCGGAAGGATGGAAGGCTGAGTCAACCCTGAGCCGGTGAGATTTGAACCGCTGACCTGCTGATCTAGCAGTAGCCTGCAGTGCTGCATTTAACCACTGCGCCACTCTTGGCTCTAGGTGAAAAAGGTGCTTTTTTCAAGAGGCAACTGGGCTTTCTGGATTTTCTTAGAAGACGTTTTGCTTCTCACCCAAGAAGCTTCTTCATCTCCGACTTGATCCATTACATTCCCCACCATCCATTCAGAGCTGAAGGCGTTTCTTGGAGGTATTTGGATATATATTTTCCTATGACAATATAGAAGGCCCAACATAGGGGGTTTCTTATGCCTCAGGAGTTTCACGAAGAATGAAACTGGTTGTAGAGGTTCTCCTAATAACGAATCGTTTCGATTTGCTTACCTTGAGTGTGTCAACTCCCAAGGCATCCCCGGCCTGATCTAGAGTGGCCATAGGCAAGGGGGTGGGTGGGAAACTGACGAAGCAGCAGGGCAGCCATAACCAGAAGCACATTCCACGCATACCTTTCTCAAGATTACCCGCAACAGCCAGAGAGATGTGCTCTCTACAGCCTATGAAAGGGCTCTGTTGGAGAAGATGATTTATGACACACCCTGGGGGGGGGGGGAGGCAGGGTCATACTTGGGCCATAAATTACGTGGGGTCAGAACTGGCTTCACTTGGGATTTGTGACACACCCTGGGGGGGGGGAGGGGGTAAATTACGTGGGGTCAGAGCTGGCTACATTTGTGTATGTGCCAACATGTTGCTCCTAATATATATCTGGATTTCTTTTGAAACTTGGCTTGAGGCTCATGATTAATCAGGTCATCTTTCAGAACCCCTGAGAGCATGTAGTAAGGTCATGTACCGGCTTGAGGTGAAGGCAACTATCCCTGCAAGAGCTGAGAAGTACATCCGGCTAGGTGGCTGCAGCCAAATCCCTTCGGCTGGTATCAAAAAGTTAAGCAAAGTTGGAGAAGAGTTTGCGATCCACGGAACGGTCTCTCGAGCACGATACAACATCAGTTCCCATGACACTTGAACGCTTTCTGATGGAATAATGGCATTTCCTTGCATAAATGCATGGCCAAACTTTTTGAAATAGGACTTTGGAAATGGAAAGGCTTTCACTGATGTTCTTTTGTCCTCTGTTGTTCCACAGTCGCTGTAATCCGACCCTTTCAGATGGATGTTAAGTACTATGCAACACACCATCCAAGGGACTTGCGGCACGATCATTACACACTCAAATGGCAGTGATAACTAGCTGTTATTTTACCCCATGGTTGCACCTGAGGCTCGGCCGAGTGTCCTCTTGGGCTTGCCTTGATCTCAGCTGAGAGGCAAAGTCATCTATTTCAAAGTTAAGTGTTCTCCGCAGCCGCCAGCAGCCTCCGCGTTCTGCCTTGACTTCACAAAGCATTAAATCCAATTTTCTCACTGAACAGCTCTTGATAATGCAAGCTAGATCACCTCCCAGGGATACGGCTCCCCTGATCCAGCTGCCCCTTGCTACTCAACGAGCTCTCTTGCCATCAAGGTGGAATGTTTTATTTCCTTGAGCGGGGTGCATTGCCACCTGCCTGTTAGTCTTCTGACTGGCAGGTGGAATTGCTTGCCTCTTGGCGAAAGGAATGACGGTGGGATCAGAGTCAATAGACTAGAAGGCAGTTTGACATCTTTCAACCAGGTTCAGTGTGTCCAGAAAGGAAAGCGAGGTTGAAGGAAAGAATAAGAGAATAATAGAGTTGGAATGGGGCTGGAGAAGAAGACTCCTGCATTGAGTCCCTTGGACTGCAAGGGGATCCAACCAGTCTGTCCTAGAGGAGACCAACCCTGACTGCTCTTTAGAAGGCCGGATCCTGCAGAGGAAACTCAAAAGACTTTGGCCACCTAATGAGAAGGAAGAAGGACTCCCTGGAGAAGAGCCTCATGCTGGGAAAGAGGGCAAGAGAAGAAGGGAATGACAGAGAAGGAGGTGGCTGGATGGAGTCACTGAAGCAGTAGGCGTGAGCTTAAATGGACTCCAGAGGATGGTAGAGGAGAGGAAGGCCTGAAGGAATGTTGTCCATGGGGTTGCAATGGGTCGGACACGACTTCACAACTAACAACAACAACAAGTGTTGGAAGGGACCTTAGAGGCCTTCTAGTCCAACCACCTGGTCCAGCAGGAAACCCTATGCCATTCTGGACAACTGGGTCTCCAGTCTAAAGTGTGGCAGGCCAAAGGACTAGGGGAGACATGATAGCAGTCTTCCAATATCTCAGGGGTTGCCACAAAGAAGAAGGAGTCAAGCTATTATCCAAGGCACCTGAAGGCAGGACAAGAAGCAACAGATGGGCACTAATCAAGGAGAGAAGCAACTTAGAACTGAGGAGGAATTTCCTGACAGTTAGAACAATTAATCAGTGGAACAGAAGTTGCCTCCAGGAGTTGTGAATGCCCCAACACTGGAAGTCTTTAAGAAGATGTTGGATAGCCATTTGTCTGAAACGGTATAGGGTTTCCTGCCTAGGCAGGGAGTTGGACTAGAAGACCGCCAAGGTCCCTTCCAACTCTGCTATTGTATTGTATTGTATAAACTCTAGAAAGAGCGCAGAGAAGAGCAACAAAGAGGATTAGGGGACTGGAGACTAAAACATATGAAGAACGGTTGCAGGAACTGGGCATGGCTAGTTTAATGAAAAGGAGGACCAGGGGAGACAGGATAGCAGTGCTCCAATATCTCAGGGGTTGCCACAAAGAAGAGGGAGTCAAACTATTCTCCAAGGCACCTGAGGGCAGGACAAGAAGCAATGGGTGGAAACTAATTAAGGAGAGAAGCAACTGAGGAGAAATTTCCTGACAGTTAGAGCAATTAATCAGTGGAACAGAAGTTGCCTCCAGAAGTTGTGAATGCCCCAACACTGGAAGTCTTTAAGAAGATGCTGGATAGCCATATGTCTGGGTTTCCTGCCTAGGCAGGGGGTTGGACTAGAAGACCTCCAAGGTCCCTTCCAACTCTGCTATTGTATTGTATTGTAAAGATCCAAAAGAAAAGATGGCTGTAGGCCTGACACTCTCTGACTGGGCCCGCCCCCATCTATTCTCTGCCTCCTGAGTCTCAGCTGACTGGGAGGGAATGGGGATTGTGCAGTAATCTTCCCCTGCCACGCCTACCAGGCCACGCCCACCAGGCCACGCCCACAGAACTGCTACCAAAAACATTTTGAATCCCACCGCTGCTGTAGAACCTTGCAGTCCATCCTTGGATTTCAGAACTTTTCTCCACTACTACTGATATCTCGTCTTCACGCTATCCAATTCTGTGGAAATGGCCTAAGCAATGGGCCACGGGAGATGTGGTTAGATCATTCCAAATGTCCACCGGAGCTGAGATGGATGCTGCTAATATCTACAGAAGTCCGACACCGCGGGAGAGATCTAAAGGAGCTTTCCACCCGTATGTTCAGGCAAGCAAATGTTCTCATTAGAAAGGCATCAACCAGGCTAATCCCACGGCAGGTGTCATCTCCCCGCTGTGGGAAGAAGCAACATCAAGGGACTGGTTTATATTTTGCAAAACCATGTTTCTCTTTCTGCCTTCGCTAATGAAGACACCCTGCAGATTTGAGTACAGGGGAACAAAGACGGCGCGAGTGGCGTCGATGTTCGGTGGCTATCTTCTCAGATCTACGAACAAAGTCCGTTTCCCTTTTTAGGGTTGCCGAGAGCAATCCGATTTCCACCTGTTGCCCAGGGTACCTGCGAGACCACCTACTGCCACCGGTAGCCTCCCATCGTCCAGTGCGATCCCACAGAGTTGGCCTCCTTAGGGTGCTGTCGGCCAGAGAGTGTCGGCTAGCCACCCCCAGGGGGAGAGTCTTCTCTGTGGGAGCGCCTTCCTTCTGGAATTTTGAGTATTTTGAGTATTTATTAATACTTATAGGCCACCCTTTTCCCTGAGGGGACTCAGGGCGGCTTACATAAAATGAAGGGAGGGGGTATACAAACAATAGACACACACAGTACATAGAAGTAAAATAATAAGCAACATTCATTCATCATTCGGGTGGGGGCAATTATCTTTGTCCCCAGGCCTGACGGGCTAGCCAGGTCTTAAGGGCTGTGCGGAAGGTCTGGATGGTGGTGAGGGTACGAATCTCCACGGGGAGATCGTTCCAAAGGGTCGGAGCTACTACTGAAAAGGCTGGAATGAGCTGCCCCCGGAGCTTCACATGATCCCCGACATCCGGTCCTTCCGACGCTCCCTAAAAAGTTGGCTTTTCCAGCAAGCCAGCCTGGCCTGGACAAAACAAATCAAATTATTGATCACTGTTAATTTTAATTTGAATTCTTTTAAAAAAATGTCATTGTCAATTTTAATTGGGTTTGGGACATCCTATTTAATCTCTTTTTAACTTTTGTATTATGTGTTTCTTTTAATGTTGTACGCCACCCTGAGTCCTTGGAGGAAGGGAGGCATATAAATCGAATAAACCTAAACCATCACCGCCTATGGCATGGGATCCTATTTGCTGGGAGGAAGGGAGCAGCCAGTTGTGCAAGGTTTTGGTTGCCGAGGTTTTGTGTGTGTGTGTGTGTGTGTGTGTGTTTTGTGTGTGCAACAAAATCAGCCTTGCAATGAGGGAAAGAGATCCGGAGGTATTTTGCAACACGCCAGAGGTCATTCTTCCAAATATTGAAGCTGCTGCGTGGTTCAGGATTTCATTACCGGGCAGATAAGAGGCCCAGCTGTCTCCAATGGTTAGCGTTCCCATGTTTTATTTATTCCTCTTTGCTAGTTTATTCATGGCAAAGGACACCCAAGAAAGGCATCCTTGCTCTCACTTTCAGAGTTTGATGCCACAAGTCGAAAAGGTGGGAGACAAATTAGAGGAGGGGGACGGACTCCAAAGCAGACCTTGTCTGTCTCTCCCCCCCTCCCACAATTAATGAAAGGGAAACACATAATTAGCAAAGAATAAACAAAAGGAGTTTTTATTCTGATTAAGTAAGGGGTTTATACAGGTTGCAGGTTGGAACGCGGTGGCGAAGATGGCTGAGTTTGTCGATCAGAAAGGTCGGCAGTTCGAATCCCTAGCGCCGCATAATGGAGTGAGCTCCCATTACTTGTCCCAGCTTCTGCCAACCTAGCAGTTCAAAAGTACATAAAATGCAAGTAGGAAAATAGGAACCACCTTTGGTGGGAAGGTAACAGAGTTCCGTGCGTCTTTGGCATTTAGTCATGCCGGCCACATGACCACGGAGACGTCTTCAGACAGCGCTGGCTCTTCGGCTTTGAAACGGAGATGAGCATCGCCCCCTGGAGTCCAGAATGACTAGCACATATGTGCAAGAGGAACCTTTACCTTATATATACAGTAAGTAGTCCTTGATTTATGACGACAATGGAAGCCTAAAATTTGCATTGCTAGACATTCCATCTAGAGAGATTCTAGATTGTGGCTTTAATCTAACAACTGTATTCGTTTATAATGTAGCATACATTATAAGAAAACAGAAGAGGGAAAGAGGGACAGGAAAAAAATGCAGGGAAGAGCAACTAAGATGATTACAAGCCTGCAGTCTAAATCATACGAAGAACGGTTGCAGGATTTGGTTATGGTCTGGAAAAAAGAAGAAAGAGAGGGGACATGATAGCAGTCTTCCAATATCTGAGGGGCTGCCACAAAGAAGAGGGGCTCGACTTAATTTTCCAAAGTACGGGAAGACAGGGCCAGAAACAACAGATGAAAACTAATCAAGGAGATAAGCAATGTGAAATGGAGGAGAAACTCCCTAACAGTGAGGACAATTTACCAGTGGCTTTCAGAAGTTGTGGGCGCTTCATCACTGGAGATTTTTTAAGAAGAGACCGGATGGCCACTTGTCTGAAATGGTATAGGGGCTCCTGCTTGAGCAGAGGGTTGGATTAGAAGACCTCCAAGGTCCCTTCCAGCTCTACTCTGATTGATTGATTGATTGAAGTAATCAAGGAGAGAAGCAACTTGGAATTAAGGAGAAACTCCCTAACAGTGAGGATAATTCACCAGTGGAACAGCTTGACACCAGAAGTTGTGGGTGCTCCATCACTGGAGGTTTTTAAGAAGAGATGGGACAGCCTCTTGTCTGGAATAAAATAGGGTCTCCTGCTTGAGCAGGGGGTTGGACTAGAAGACCTCCAAGGTCCCTTCCAGCTCTATTCTAAATCAGTGTTTCTCAACCTTGGCAACTTGAAGATGTCCGGACTTCAACTCCCAGAATTCCCCAGCCAGCAAATGCTGGCTGGGGAATTCTGGGAGTTGAAGTCCGGACATCTTCAAGTTGCCAAGGTTGAGAAACACTGTTCTAAATATACAGTATATTCCCGGTGGGAGAGAATTTGGAATTACAGTAATTCACCTTACCAGAATTCACGAGAGGCCAGGGTGATTTGTTTGCTATCCATCCTTTTCCACAATCCAGAGTTTGCTCGCCACCCAGAATCCCTTGATTGAGATGGGTGGCTGTATGACTTGAAGAAATAAATCAATCAAACTGCTGATTCTGCCAAAACGTTAAGCCGATTCTGGGGACTAATCAGTCCTTTCCAATCAGTTGTCATTTTCAAGATTGTCTACTTATGCCAAACCTGTCAGCTTTGACAAGTTGGAAAGCTCATTGTTTTGTAGGCATTTCAGTTCTGGGCATATTTGTCTTCTGAATGAGGCTACTCCTTCTTTTTCCTCTTTCCTTTCTTTCTTTCATTCTTCTTCTTTTTTGAATTTTATTTATACATTTGTTTTCTTCTTTAAAATACATACATACTTATTGAACAGTGTATTGTCTGGATCCGTGGCACAACAAAACCGCGCTCGTCAAAATAGCGGTGATAAAATTGTGTCGCTAAAGCCGCGATGTCATCACCGCGCGTCATCACCGCCACGACAACAGCGCGGCAACAGAAGGGTGCTTTAAAACGGCGCCGCGGCAGAAAGCCGATTTCAATTAAGGTAAGGGTTAGGATTAGGTTTAGGGGTTTGTTTTAGGGTTAGGTTTAGGGTTAGGTTTAGGGTTAGGTTTAGGGTTAGGTTTAGGGTTAGGGTTAGGGTTAGGTTTAGGGTTAGGTTTAGGGTTAGGTTTAGGGTTAGGTTTAGGGTTAAGTTTAGGGTTAGGGTTAGGGTTAGGTTTAGGGTACTGAGTGCTTGGGAATGCGCGGATTTGCCCTCCGCGATTATGTCATCACGGTAGGGTCGCATTTTTCCTTAGCGCTTCGAACGGCGCGAATTAGTCTTCACGCTTATGTCTCCGCGCAGAAGGGCTTCGCGGATTTGTGGTGGAACCGTCTGGATCAATTCGCTTATTCACAGTAATAATAATAAACATGTAACAGTGATGCCCATTGTCATTGGGGCACTTGGTACCATGTCCAAGAATTTTGCAAGATACACCAACAAATTGCAGCTTCCTGCAATCACACCAGCGGAACTGCAAAAAAACTGCGCTACTCAGAACAGCTTATATTTTAAGAAGGTACTTGGTTGATACCTAGGACGCTGGCAGCAACCAGGATCAACCATTAACACCAGTCAATGATATTTTTGATGCATTTTTGAATGTTCAGTTGACTGAGTTTCACGTTTAATGAATAAAAGAGATGATAAGAACAGTCATAACATTAGTACTAATATTTGCTTAT
The DNA here is from genome assembly GCF_009769535.1 of Thamnophis elegans. Taxonomy (NCBI): domain Eukaryota; kingdom Metazoa; phylum Chordata; class Lepidosauria; order Squamata; family Natricidae; genus Thamnophis; species Thamnophis elegans. The sequence goes on along the minus strand of NC_045548.1, from coordinate 77,118,287 downwards.
ATATAATAACGTTCTTACATCATTTATTTATACATATCAGTATTATTTCATCAGGGGACGCAGTGGCTAAGACACTGAGCTTATCGATCAGAAAGCAATAGCAGTTAGACTTATATACCGCTTCATAGGGCTTTCAGCCCTCTCTAAGCGGTTTACAGAGTCAGCATATCGCCCCCACAGTCTGGGTCCTCATTTCACCCACCTCGGAAGGATGGAAGGCTGAGTCAACCTTGAGCCGGTGAGATTTGAACCGCTGAACTGCAGATAGCAGTCAGCTGAAGTGGCTTGCAGTACTGCACTCTAACCACTGCGCCACCTCGGCTCTTCGGCAGCTTCTGCCAATCTAGGAGTTCGAAAGCACGTAAAAATGCAAGTAGAAAAAAATAGGGACCACTTTGGTGGGAAGATAACAGTGCTCCATGCGCCTTTGATGTTAAGTCATGCCGGCCACATGATCATGGAGACGTCTTTGGACAGCGCTGGCTCTTTGACTTTGAAACAAAGATGAGCACTGCCCCCTAGAGTCGGGAACGACTAGCACATATGCGCAAGGGAACCCTTGATCTTTATTCCTTCATCCTCTAATTTCAACTCCTTTTATCTAACTCTTTCCTTTCTTTCTGAGGTGACCTACCCATGGCCTTGCTCTAAGGGAAAGACAACACCACATTAACTCCCTCTGATGCCTCCGGGGGGGGGGGGGGGAAATTTACTGCAATGGGTTTGACTTCAGAGGAAGAATGTGAATCTTGAATCAATAACGTTCCTCTTCAAAAATTAATGCTTATAAATGGCTTTTTGAGATGGCTCCGGAATACGATCCGGAAGGTCTTCGGTTAATGGAGTCAATCTACGGACAAGGGCATCGCTTGGATTGCGATGGGTGAAATCTTAGCTTTGAGTTCTTCCTACCTCTTTTTCCCTGGGTAGTTTTGGTGAGCTTTGAAACTCAGGGGGCTGAGGGGGGAAATAGAGAAGTCCAGCATTTTGAAGAGAAGGTGGGGTCTTGCCATATCTGGCAGGAGGAATGCAGCCTTTTCAAAGGTGGGAGATGCTTCCATTGGATCATTTGGAGATCACCATGAAGAGGTGTGGAAAAAGGTGGGAAGAAAGAAATGTTAAGGATGAGGAATAGATGCAAGACATGATGAACTCATTTTCCTTTTATTTTTCCTCCTCCTCCTCATTTCTTATCTTCTTCCTCCTCTTCTCCTCCTGATGGAAGGAAGGAAAGAAGGAAAGAAGGAAGGAAGGATAGGGGAGGAAAGGAAGGAAGGAAGAAAAGAGCATGGGGAGGAAAGAAGGAAGATTAGAAAGAAAAAGAGGAGGGAGAAAGGAAGGAAAGAAGGAAGAAAGGATAGGGGAAGAGGGAAGAGGAAAGGAAGGAAGGAAGGAAGAAAGAAAGAAAAAGAAAGAACAAAATAAATAAATAAATAAATAAATAAATAAATAATAATGGGGAGGAAAGAAGGAAGATGAGAAAGAATAAGAGGAGGGAGGGAGAAAGGAAGGAAAGAAGGAAGGAAGGATAGGGGAGGATGGAAGAGGAAAGGAAGGAAGGAAGAAAGAAAGAGAAAGAAAGGAGAAAAGAAAGAAAGAACAAATTATAATGGGGAGGAAAGAAGGAAGATGAGAAAGAATAAGAGGGGGGAGGGAGGAAGGAAGGAAGAAAGAAGGAAAAGATAAGATGACGGGGAGGAAGGAAAGAAGATGAGAAAGAAAAAAAGAGGAGGAAGGAAGGAAGGAAGGAAGAAAGGAAGGAAGGGAAGAAGGGCTATTAAATGCTTTTTCCTATGTTTTTGTTTCTTTTTGCTTTGCCTTTTCAAAATAGTTTAATGGTTCATTTCAAGTTTCACTCTAGTGTGAATCTTATTTTATGTAAGTGCATGTATTTCTTTCCCTTCTCTGTTTTTTTGATTTTTCTGTTGTTTGCTCTACTTAATTAAGAAAAACCTCTAATAATCCAGGAGAAATTAATTATGTGCCATTCAGCAAGAGGAAAAAAGAAAACATTCCATCCCATTCAAAGAAAGCTGGGGGAACTTGGTGGATTTGAGAAGTGATTCACATTAAGAAGTCTACACAACACAGCTATAAATGGGGAAAGAAGAACATGAAAAAGGTTTGTGTTTCAAAAAAAAAAAAGAAAACAACCCAAAACATTAAAGATTTTTTCCCCCCACAGGAAGGTAGAAGAAAACATTCAGGCTCCTTGTTGCAAAGAAAAGATTTCAGATACAGGGTTCACACAGGCTGGATTGGTGCTAAAGTGCCTCTCTAAAGTTGGGAAATCCTCTTCAAAGGGAAGGGGAGACTTGAAGATTAAAAGAGAACAAAAGGAGAGGGAGAAAAAGAAACATGAAATATGAGTTTAGAAGGAAGGAAGGGATGGGAAGAAAGGAGGGAGGAAAGGAGAGGGAGAGAGAAAAGAGAGGGGGGAAGGAAAGAGGGTGGGGTGGAGAGAGGGAGGGAAGAAGGAAGGAGAGAAAAAAGAGAGGGGAAAGAAAGGATAGAAGGAAGGAGAGAGAAAAGAGAGAGGGAGGGAGGAAAGAGGGAGGGAGGAAGGAAAGAAAGAAGGAGAGGGAGGGTAGAAAGAAGGATAAAAGGAAAAAGAGAGAAAAGAGGGAGGGAGGATGGAAGGGAAGGAAGGAAGGATAGAAGGAAGGAGAGAGAAAAGAGAGGGATGAAGGAAAGGGGGTAGGAAGGAAATAAAGAAGGAAGGAAAGGGAGGGAAGAAGGAAGGATAGAAGGAAGGAGGAGAGAAAAAAGGGAGGATGGAAGGGAAGAGGGAGGGAGGGAGGAAGAAGAGGGAGGGAAGAGGGAAGGATAGAAGGAAGGAGAGGGAGAGAGAAAAGAGAGAAGGAGGAAGGGAGGAAGAAAAGAAAGAGGGAGGGAGGAAGAGTTATTTTCATGTTTTTCATTGCTATTGAAAGTAATGATTAAAGAAGAAACAAGTAAATTAAAAAGCATCATATTATGGAAAATGGAGAGAAATACTGAAAATAGATTAGCATGCAGCTGGCCAATGATTTCTCCTCCTCCCCTACCTTGGCCATGGAGAAAGCATGGTCAGAAAATCAAGACATGACTTCCTTGTTAATGTCCTTCAACAGAATCAGAATCAGACAAATTAGGGCTTTGAAAATGGCAATTATCTATTTTCAGAAGTTGCCCAGCAAACTGATCTTGAAGGATTTGCAAGGATATCAGAGTTTAAAAGAAAGATGCTGACCACAATCATGTGGTCCACAATGACAAAATAAACCATGAGAAGAAGGAGGAGGAGGAGGAGGAGGAAGGCAGAGGAGGAAAAGGAAGAGGAGAAGGAAGAGGAGAAGGAGAAGGAAGAGGAGAAAGAGAGGGAGAAAGGGAAGAAAGAAAGAGGAGAAGGAGAAGGAAGAGGAGGAGGAGAAGGAGAAGAGGAGGACTGTGATTTTTTGAAGACATTTCATGGCCCAACTAAGTAACATCATCATTGCTAGAAGAAGTGAGGTTTTCAGAGGAGGAGGAGGAAAGAAAAGGAGAAGGAGAAGATTGGAAACTATTTTGGACCATTAGTGTTCCTGAGCACAGATCCTGTTATTGGAGCATGTAACAGAGCCTCCTCACTACTCGTTGCTCCTCAGAAGAAGGAGATGTCTTCTCTCTTTCAGAAATTCCAAAGTAGTATCTAAAGGGTATTGGGAGGATGGAGGGAAATCAATTCCCCCACTTTTTATTTTCAACTCTAGAATACATTCATTGTTACGAACCTAAGGCTTCCCCTATGATTTCATAGCTGGGGTGCTTTCTTGGGAAACACCAGTGGAATGTTGTGGCCCACCAGTGGTCTGCGGAGCTGGCAGCAGATTCGGACAGTGAGGAGAGGAACATGGGCCAGCCCTGGAGTCTGGGGAAGGCTCAGAGCCGAGGTGGCGCAGTGGTTAAATGCAGCACTGCAGGCTACTTCAGCTGACTGCAGTTCTGCAGTTCGGCTGTTCAAATCTCACCAGCTCAGGGTTGACTCAGCCTTCCATCCTTCCGAGGTGGGTAAAATGAGGACCCGGATTGTTGTTGGGGGCAATATGCTGACTCTGTAAACCGCTTAGAGAGGGCTGAAAGCCCTGTGAAGCGGTATATAAGTCTAACTGCTATTGCTATTGCTATTGATGAGGGCTCTGTGTAGGAGGCAGAGAGGGGCCAGGGTCATATGCAGTTATCAGCTGCCTTCAGAGTCAGACATCCATGAGGCAGAAGAACAGCTGGAGCCTGTTCCCAGTGTGCTCGTGCACAGAGTTGCCAGACAAAGGGAACAGCTAAAGAGCAGGGGTCGACTTGGGAGTAAGGCCACAGGTGGACGATGAATGGCCCCATCCAGAGGGAATAAAAGAGGAGCAAAAGGGGAGGGGAGTTTGCAGGAGACAATTCGTTTGCTTAATTGGTTTGTGACTCCTTGCCAAGTTTTGCAGATATCATCCTGGAAGCTCTCCAAGCCAGATAAGGTCTGTGACTGTAAATCCTCCCTTGAAAGACTTTGCTGGATGTGAATGAGCAGAATTCACAGTCAATTAATAAAAGGGTGGGGTGGGGGTTGTCAGGACCAGGAGTTTGCTTCATGCTGTTGGGAAGCCTCGGTGTGAACATGGAACTAGCATATTCGTGCCAGAAGGATGGCTTATTCTTCTCACTCAGTCTGAACTTCACATTGTGTGCATTTGCATATGTGTGTGTGTGTGTATGTTTGTCATCAAGGAAGACAAAGAAGAGAATGGACATCAGACCAGAGACACTGCGGTTCTCAGGAGAAGCTGATGGTGAGATTTCTTTGAGCTTTGGGATAGATTGGGTGGGAGGGCTCCCCGTGCCATTTTAACAACCACATTAATAAATATTCAGCTCCATTCAGGGTGGAGGGTAGTGGAGATGCAAAGCCCGTGAATCATTTATCTTTGGGAAGAAACTCATCCATCTCTTTCAGGGGAAATTTCTCCCCTCTTCTGTCTCCTGACCCTCTCTTGCCCTTGTTTGCAAATAAATACATCCAAAAAAAAAATAATAGTCATTTGGATTCAAGGTAGTTCGTGGAAGAGGCAGCGTTGGGCAAACGTTGGGAAAAGCAAAACCGGCATTTTTGAAATACGGAAATTGAGGCGAGCAAGAGAGGGGCCATATTCCAACTAAATAATGAAATTACCATAAAGTGGTTCTCCTTAAGAATGCGAGCCACGTTATCTATGCTCTCGTGTTCTGTCTGTGTATTTGGGGAAGATTTTTTTTTTAAAAAAATCCCTTCTTTACAAACTAAAGGATGTAATTATGCCTTCCTGGAATCTGCTTTGCAATTTCTCATTTCCTTTTCCTGGAGAATCAACTTCTGCCTTTCCTCCTCCTCCTCCTCCTCCTCCTCCTCCTCCTCCTCCTCCTCCTCCTCCTCCTCCTCCTCTTCCTCTCTGCAAGCCCCACTCCCTTCTAGCACTAATGATGTCATCAGATTGGGCCATGAATGTCTGTGAAAAATCAAGCTCAGAGAGCACCAAGGACCCTATTATCCTCCTCCTCCTTCTCCTTCTCCTTCTTCTCCTCCTCCTCCTCCTCCTCCTCCTCCTCCTCCTCCTCCTCCTCCTCCTCCTCCTCTTCCTCTCTGCAAGCCCCACTCCCTTCTAGCACTAATGATGTCACCAAATTGGGCCATGAATGTCTATGAAAAATCAAGCTCAGAGAGCACCAAGGACCCTATCCTCCTCCTCCTCCTCCTCCTCCTCCTCCTCCTCTCCTCCTCTCTGCTCCACTCCCTTCTAGCACAGATGAAGTTAAGTACTTGGGTAATTAAATATCTACAAGAAAACAACCAAGTTCAGAGAGCACCAAGGACCCCACAGTCCTCCCCCTCCTCCCCCTGCAAACCCCACTCCCTTCTAGCACTGATGATGTTTCTTACTTGGGTAATTAAATGTCTACAATAAAATAACCAAGGGCAGAGAGCACTAAGGAACCCAACATCCTCTTCATAGTTGACCGGACCGTGGAGGTCTTCTAGTCCAGCCCCTTGCTGACACAGGAAGCCCTATACCATTTCAAACAAATGGTTGTACCATTTCTTCTTAAAAAACCTCTAGTGTTGGAGCGTTCACAACCTCTGGAGGCAAGTTGTTCCACTGACTAATTGTTGCAACTGTCAGGAAATTTTGGGGTTAGTTTCCATCCATTCTTTCATGTCCCACCTTTGCTTTGGATTATAGCTGGACTCCTTCTTCTTTGTGGCAGCCCCTCAAATATTGGAACCGCTGCTATCATGTCACCCCTAATCCTTCTTTTCATTAAACTAGATATACACAATTCCTGCAACCGTTCTTCATGTGTTTTAGCCTCCAGTCCCCTAATCATCTTCGTTGCTCTTCTCTGCACAATTTCTGGAGACCAAAACTGGATGCAGTAGTCCAAGTGTGGCCTTACCAAGGCATTATAAAGTGGTTGTTGCATTTCACGTGATCTTGATTTTATCCCTCTGTTTATACAATCTAGGATTGTGTTGTCTTTTTTTTTTTTTTTGCAAGCTCACAATTCCTATATGGCCCATCTCAGAACTGAGGAATTGTATCATTTCCTCTTTCCGATCCACAGTGTTGTGGCCTACCAATGACCAACTGGTGGCTGACTCAGACATTGAGGAGGGTTGGGGAGGAACATGGGCCAGTCCTGGAGTCTGGGGAAGGCTCTGATGAGGGCTGTGTGTAGGAGGCAGAGATGGGGCCAAGGCTGTCCAACGGTTATCAATTGCTTTCAGAGTCGGAGATCAGTGGGGCAGAAGAACAGCTGGAGCCTGTTCCAAATGTGTGCATGCGCAGCGCTGCCAGGAGAAGGGAACAGTTAAGGAACAAGGGCCAATTCGGGAGTAAAGACACAGGTGGACGGTGAATGGCCCCTCCCAGAGGAAATAAAGAGGAGCGAATGGGGAGTGGAGTTTGCAGGAGGCAATTAGTTCACTTAATTAGTGTGAAAAATTTGCTTGTGACTCTCAGAGACTCCTTGCCAAGTATTTTCTTGTACAGACTTGCATTTGGAAGATATCAGCCTGGCAGCTCTCCAAGCCAGATAAGGTCTGTGCTTGTAAATTCACCCTTGAAAGAGTCTTTGCCGGGACTTTGTTGGATGTAGATGAGAGGAATTTACATTAGCTTAATAAAAAGGGTTTTTTGTCAGGACAAGGAGTCTGCTTCGGGATTTGGTGAATCCTAGGTCAGGACCCACAGCTATCTCTGCCCAAGCTGTAAATGTCTGAATTATATTTCAACACACGGAGTTGGGAAAGTGAGAAGTGAGTTTGTTTCCCCTTACCTTTCCCGGGGTAAGAATACCTCCGCCCCTGGGTCTTTCAAGGTCAGCCTTTGCTTCTGCTACAAAATTAAACCCATCGGAAGGATTTCGAGTCGTCTTCTGCTTCGTAATCGTTGCCAACCTTCATGTGCATCTTCTCTGTGCGGAGAGGGGATTAAGAAGCTAAATGAAAATGAATTTATCGCTGAGACGGAAACTTCAGAGCTAGCTCATCGGCTGCGTTTTAATGAACTTGGACTCTCCCACCAAGCCAAGGCTGATGAATGAGCACACAGGTATTTTGTTTTTGTCTTAACTTCGGCGACTAAATCAGGCTTCATTGAAATGAATGAAGACAGGCTGCCTACTGTTGCCTGAGCTCAGGTCTTCCTCAAGGAAAAATAAGGAAATGCAACCAGGGTACAGTTTCCAACACGTAAGCAATGAAAACTGGCAGGGATGAAATGATCTAGCCCAAGGACAAATGTATGCCCTGCAAGACTACAAGGAAAAGGCAGCTGAGGTTGAATGGGCAAGAAGGGAGAGAGTCGCCACAAAAATGGAAAAGAAAATACAAGGAAAAGAAGATGCCATCTACTGAATATGAACATGAAAGAATAGAATAGAATAAAGTAGAGTAGGAGAGGAAGGGAGGGGAGAGTAGAGTACAATAGAGTGGAGAGGAGGAGAGGAGGGGAGAGTAGAGTACAATAGAGTGGAGAGGAGAGTAGAGTAGGAGAAGAGGGGAGCAGAGAGTAGAGTAGAATAGAATAGAATGGAGTGGAGAGGAGAGGAGGAGAGGAGGGGAGAGAGAGGAGAGGAGGGGAGAGGAGGGGAGAGTAGAATAGAGTGGAGTGGAGAGGAGAGTAGGAGAGGAGGGGAGGGGAGAGGAGAGAATACAAGGAAAAGAAGATGCCATCTACTGAATATGAACATGAAAGAATAGAATAGAATAAAGTAGAGTAGAGTAGGAGAGGAGGGGAGATGGGGAGGGGAGAGTGAAGTAGAATGGAATAGAATGGAGTGGAGAGGAGAGGAGGAGAGGAGGGGAGAGAGAGGAGAGGAGGGAAGAGTAGTGTAGAGTAGAATAGAGTGGAGTGGAGAGGAGAGTAGGAGAGGAGGGGAGGGGAGGGGAGAGGAGAGAATACAAGGAAAAGAAGATGCCATCTACTGAATATGAACATGAAAGAATAGAATAGAATAAAGTAGAGTAGAGTAGAGTAGGAGAGGAGGGGAGAGTAGACTAGAATAGAATGGAGTGGAGAGGAGAGTAGGAGAGGAGAGTGGAAAGTAGGAGGGGAGGGGAGGGGACGGTAGAATAGAATAGAATAGTATAGAATGGAGGGGAGAGGAGGGGAGGGGAGAGGAGAGGAGAGAATAACAGAGTTGGAAGAGACCTTGGAGGTCTTCTAGTCCAAACTTCAAAGCACATGAAGGTGAACAAGAAGCTGATGGAAAGTAGGAGTGCTAAAGATGACACAAATAAATCTAAGGCTCACAACATTCAAAGGACCTAAAGGCAACGAGAAACAATGGATGGAAACTAATCAAGGAGAGAAGCAACCTAGAACCAAGGAGAAAATTCCTGACAATTAGAACAATTGATCAGTGGAACGATTTGCCTCCAGAGGTTGTGGGTGCTCCATCACTGGGAGATTTTAAGAAGAGATTGGACAGCTATTTGTCTGAAATGGTATCGGATGTCCTGCTTAAGCAAGGAGTTAGATTAGAAAACCTCCAGAGTCTCTTCCAACTCTGTTTCTCTGTTCATTCATACGGCCATTTTTCACTGATCTCTGGAAGAGTGAATAGACTACCTTAAATCTCTTCAGCAGGTCTGAAGCTTTGTCGATCAGAAAGGTCGGCAGTTCGGCGGTTCGAATCCTTAGCGCCGCTTAACGGAGTGAGCTCCCATGACTTGTCCCAGCTTCTGCCAACCTAGTAGTTCGAAAGCACTTAAAAATGCAAGTAGGAAAATAGGAACCACCTTTGGTGGGAAGATAACAGCGTTCTGTGCATCTTCGGCATTGAGTCATGCTGGCCACATGACCACAGAGACGTCTTCACACAGCGCTGGCTCTTCATCTTCGAAACTGAGATGAGCACCGCCCCCTAGAGTCAGGAAAGACTAGCAGATATTAACCCAGAAGGCTTTCAACCATATGTGGTCAAGTTATTGAGACTTTGATTGGACTCGATCTCACAGGCAGATACGATGTGACTCCTTCCCTGGTCATTCCCTTGACATAATCTAGCACTGTGATGGGGAACCTATGACACTCGTGCCACAGATGGTCCATGGAGCCATATCAGCGGGCACGCAAGCCATTGCCCTAGCTTGGCTGCAGCGGGCAGGCATGCACTGACCGGCTGGTTATAGGCTGGCCCCACCCACGCTGTCCTTCCCTTCCCAGGAGTCTCCGCATGATGCCCGGTAAGTACAGGACACGCGCGGAGCAGTGGTGGGTTTCAAAAATTGTTTGAACCTACTCTGTGGGTGTGGCCTCCTTTGTGGGAATGGCTTGCCATCCATGTGACCGGATGGGAGTGGCTTGCCGCCGATGTGGCCGGATATGAAGATGCCGACGACACTTGTCAGAACCACCTTAAATGACCTCACACACAGCACTGGCAGGCATAAGAATATGATGCAAACTTGTTTTTTAAAAGGCATCTTTGGTTTGCGTTAAAACAACTTCAACACACGCAATGTTCTGATTGCACCACAAACGCAGTAGTCATCCTTACCTTTCACAGAGGCACTGAGTTTTATAAATAGGAGCATGATAGTGTAGAATAATCACATCCAAGGACCAGTGGTGGGTTTCAAAAACTTTTGGAACCTCTTCTGTAGGTGTGGCCTGCTTTCCGGGTCCACTGCTGGAACCTCTTCTAACCGGTTCGGTAGATTTGACGAACCGGTTCTACCGAATAGGTGCGAACTGGTAGGAACCCACCTCTGGCACGGAGGCTCAGGAGGGTGTTTTCAGCTTCCAGAGGGCCTCTGGGGGCAGGGGAGGCCAGTTTCACCTTCCCCAGGCTCCAGGAACGTTATGCGCACACGAACGGGGCGGCTGGGTGGGCCATGTGGAAACAAGCCGTTTCTGGCCTCCGGAGAGTCTCCGGGGTGGGGGAGAAGGGGAGGTTGTTTTCTCCTTCCCCAGGCTCCAAAAAAAGCCATGCGCACATGCGCAAGACAGCTGCAGAGGTCACGTGTGCATGCGCAGGGGGTATGGTGTGTGGGGTGTGTGATTAAATTATTGGCGTGGGCACCCAAGGCGAAAAGGTTTCGCCATCACTCATCTAGCGGGAAGGTCTTTTCCATTGAGGATAAAAAGAGTTTCTTTTTTTTAAATTATTATTTCTCTCCCAAGTGAAATTCAACATCCACCGTTGCGATGTATTTGCATGCTGAAGATTATATTATTTACTTGTGCTCCAGGAGATTTCCGTTGCCTGTCAGCAATTACATGGCAGGCAGTATATAAATATTTAAACCAAATAAATACAATCCTCGAGATGATTAATTTACAGGTGATTTTTTTTTCCTCTGCGGTTTTAGGGCATGTCTCTTTTTTACATGGTTTGAACAGCCAAAACATTTAAAGTATCTTTTGGTCGGTAGTCCATTTTAGGCCGGTGGGGAAATGGTTGATGTTGTGGTCTGGCGGTAGATGTTAGAGCTGTCACCAGACTCCAACAGCGAGGGGGCCTATGAGTTGGCCTCGGAGGATGTGGAGGACCCTGGACAGGGTGTCGACTCCGAGCAGGGCGAGGAGACACTGGTTGGCCACCAGGTGGCGGCGGAGCCTTGGATCAGTGGGAGCAGGGAAACACTCCTGAATTGTTGCAGGATGCACCCCATTGAAGGGTTACTCAACGGAAGGAACAACTGAGTACTTACAGGAGATGATTGCGAGCAGCTGTTGCTCATTGGGATCCTCTCCTGAGTATAAAGGGAACTGTTTGTGCCACGCCTAGTTGCAGGAGTCAACGTTCTCATTCTCGTTCGCATTCACAAATCGAGAGAAGCCAACTTGGATAAGTGGCTTGATGAGAGAAGCCTGTTTACAGTGCTCTGTGAGTTATAGGACTTTTGCCAGAGAGATTATCTTTGTTTCTTTTGGGCTCGCAGCTAGCAAGAGCCGGGACTGATTAAAATATTCTTTTGTACGTCTTTGGCTTTTGTTCCTGAATGGAGAAGGGGGGGGTAAGAACAGGTTGCTATCTACAAAATGTTAAGTCGTGGCAGGAAACATCTAAGTTGAAATCCATTCTCATGTTAGAGAGCAGAAGATGCTTTTTGGTTAATCTTCCTCTCTATCTTTGCCTCCAGGTCCAGCTTAAGAAACGGTTCCACCACAAAACCGCGGTCAACTAAAGCGCGGTCGACGAAACCGCGTACCTGACGTCATCACAGCGCGATGAAAAAAGCACGCTGTGAGCGGTAAAGCTAAAATTAACGCGTAAACCTAAACCTATCTCCCCCAAACCTAACCCTAAACCTAACCCTAAACCTAACCCTTAACCTAACCCTAAACCTAACCCTAAACCTAACCCTTAACCTAACCCTAAACCTAACCCTAATGCTTAACCTAACCCTAACCCTAACCCTAACCCTTAACCTAACCCTAACCCTAACCCTTACCTTTACGTGAATCGGCTTGCTTTAAAAGCGCTTTTTAAAGCGCCCTTTTTTCTCCGCGGTTGTTGTTGTCGCGCTGCTGATGATGTCAGCGACGCGCTTTAATCGGGCACGCTTTAGTGGACCGCAGTTTTGTCGTGCCACGTAAGAAACACCCCTGTGGACGATGGGAAGGAAAAAAAATGTTTAACAGAATAACAGAGTTGGAAGGGACCTTGGAGGTCTTGTAGTCCAACCCCCTGCTAAAAGCAGGAGAACCTATATCCATTTCAGACAAGCGGCTGTCCAGCCTCTCCTTAAAGTGTTGGAACACCCACAACTTCTGAAGCCAAGCCACTCTTCCACCGATGTATTTATTTGTGGTGGCACATTGCAGTGGTGAGTTTCCATTATTTTTTTTTACTACCAGTTTGCTCACGCATGATGCTTTTGGACATGTGCAGAAGCGTCCGGGTGGGTCAGCAGAGCCTCCCGCTGCTGTCACTACTTGTCCACCCGATTCAGGGCAATCCAGAGGCAGAAGCCCACCTCTGGCGCAGTGGTTAGAATGGGGTATTGCCGGCTAATTCGACCGACTGCCAGCGGTTCAATCCTGACCACTTCAAGGTTGACTCCGCCCTCCGTCCTTCCGAGGTCAGTAAAATGAGGATCCAGATTGTGGTGGAGAATAAGCAGACTCTGTAAAACCGCTTAGAGAGAGAGAGATGTAAAGCACTGTGAAGTGGCATATAAGTCTAAATGCTATGGCTTTATCTTATGATTTATGATGAGTGTGTTTTTACGATGACTATGGTCATGGTTTGTCACTTACTGCTTGTATGTACAATCCAAACGTATGCACTAGCATTATGCTTTATTGAGACAAAGTATATGAGAATTTCCTTCTTCTTCCTCTTGACTCTCCCTTCCCCTTCTCCTCCCCCTCCCCTTCCCCTTTTTCTTTTCCCTTTTCTTTTTCTGTCTCCTCCTTCTCTTTCTCCTTGTCTTTGACTTTCTGTTTCTTTGCTTTTCTCTTTCTCTTTCTTTCCTTTCTTTCTCCTTCTCCTTTCCTTATTCTTTCTTCTTCTTTTTCTCTCCTCCACTTCCTCCTCCTCTTTCTCCTCCTTCCTCCTCCTCCTCTTCCTCCTCCTTCCTGCTCCTCCTCCTCCTTCTCCTCCTCTTTTTTCTCCTTCCTTCTCCTCCTCCTCCTCCTTCCTCTTCCTCCTTTACCCTCCTCTACTTTCTCCTCCTCCTTCCCCTCCTTCCTTCTCCTCCGCCTTCCTCCTCCTTCTCTTCCTCTTTCTCCTCCTCCTCCTCTTTCTCCTCCTTCCTGCTCCTCCTCCTCTTTTTTCTCCTTCCTTCCCCTCCTCCTCCTTCCTTCTTCTCTTTCTCCTCCTTCCTCCTCCTCTTTCTCCTCCTTCCTGCTCCTCCTCCTCCTCTTTTTCTCCTTCCTCCTCCTCCTCCTCCTCCTCCTCCTCCTCCTCCTCCTCCTCCTCTTTCTCTTTCTCTTCCTCCTTTACCCTCTTTCTCTTTCTCCTCCTCCTCTTTCTCCTCCTTCCTTCTTCTTCTCCTTCTCCTTCTCATTATTATGTTGATGAGAGCAGTTGAAACTTATCAAAGTTCTGTCTCCCCCTTAATCTTATGCCTTGTTTATTATTATTGCCTTTTCAATACTAATGTGGACTGAAGTGTTTGGCATAGCATTATCTCCGTTTAGGACCAGGGGGAAATATGCCTTTTTCAATTTGCCTGTGGCACTGTGTGCAAAGAACCAGGGGGGGCGGGGGGGCAGGGGACGACGACAGAAGATTCAATTATGCACTACGCCTAATGTATGTGTGTTTTCATGATTTGTATTGATTCACTGACATGACAAATTGGTTATAAATTGGCTGATATATTGGCTTCTAAATGAGATAGATTGGATTGCTGAACAGGGTTAGCTGCGGTATTGAGTGGGGGAGGGGCGCTGGCATTGTGTTTGCGTATAAAAAAGCAAATTATTCAGGGTTTATTTTAGAGGGAGGGGGCTTCCCATGCCTTCTCGGGGGCCTTAATCCTGCGTTCTGCATAGCCAAAGATGAACAAATGCAATTATTTTATTTTTCCAACTCCCCTATGTACAAGCCACCGCAGGTTCATAGAATCGAATTTATTTTCTGCAGATAAAGCAGGAGGGCGCGTGAAATACACTCAGAGGTTGACGTCCATTTTAATTCCAGCCTTGTTCGTCATGGAGGAAGAACATTTTTGAAAGGCAAGATGACGGGTGGAATAGCTGACCTAAGAGCGGGAAAAAAATATTTTTTGTAAGTCGGACAGGGGGAGACGGCTGAGATGAAATATCAGTGGGAATCTTTGATGGATGCCCAATTAAGATTTCCTGAAGTATGGAAATGTACACCTCCCATCGGCGGACAGCATCTATGGAAATTTGAATGAAAACTTACGGCAGGATTGTAAAAAAGGATCAGATGTTGTAGCCACAAAAATCCTAGGAACTGAATTTGGGACAGGACTTATGGCAAATTGGAAGCCATTCAACTTTGCTTTGAGAGTCGGGCAGCTACGTAAGTCAGGTCAATCAATATATACAGAAATGGAAAGGCCAAAGGAGAGCAAATTCAAAGAAATCAAGATCAAGGGAGGTACTAATACCACTCTATAAAGCCTTAGTAAAACCACACCTAGAATACAGCATCCAGCTTTGGTCACCACACTATAAAAAAAGATGTGGAGACTCTAGAAAGAGTGCAGAGAAGAGCAACCAAGAGGATTAGGGGACTGGAGGCTAAAACATGTGATGAACGGTTGCAGGAACTGGGCATGGCTGGTCTAGTGAAGAGGAGGACCAGGGGTGACAAGATAGCAGTGTCCCAATATTTGAGGGGCTGCCCCAGAGAGGAGGAAGGGGGTCAAGCTATTCTCCAAAGCGCCCGAAGGCCAGACAAGGAATAATAGATGGAAAATGACCAAGGAGATATTCAACCTGGAATTAAGGAGAAATTTTCTGACGGTGAGAGCAATCAACCCATGGAACAGAAGTTGCCTTTAGAAGTTGTGGTAGCTCCATCACTTAAGACTTTCAAGAAGAGACTGGACTGCCATTTTTCAGAAATGGTGTAGGATCTCCTGCTTGGATGGGGGAATTGGTTAATCGGTAATCTTAATCTGTAAAAATGGTTGTGTAATATAATACAGTGTTACTCAACATTGGCTGGTGGAGGTTGTGTGGACTCCAACTCCCAGAATTAGCCAGCCAGCTGCAGAATTCTGGAAGTTGAATTTTTCATCTCTTCAAGGAGCCAATGTTGAGAAACACTGATATAACATAAGAGATTTATAAAATCTTGGTAAGACCAAACGTAAAATACTGCATCCAGTTTTGGTCACCACAATATTTTTTTTAAAAAATGTCGAACCTCTAGAAAAAGTGCAGAGAAGAGCAATTAAGATGATTAGGGGAGTGGAGGCTAAAACATATCAAGCATAGTTGCTGGAATTGGGTATGTCCAGTATAATGAAGAAAAGGGGTAACACGATAGCAGTCTTCTAATGTTTAAGGGATGCGGTGGCTCAGTGGCTAAGAACGCTGAGCTTGTCAATCAGAAAGGTTGGCAGTTCAGTGGTTCGAATTCCTAGCGCCACATAACGGAGTGAGCTCCCGTTACTTGTCCTAACTTCTGCCAACCTAGCCGTTCGAAAGCACGTAAAAAATGTAAGTAGAAAAATAGGAGCCACCTTTGGTGGGAAGATAACAGCGTTCCGTGCATCTTCGGCGTTTAGTCATGCCGGCCACATGACCACAGAGACGTCTTCGGACAGCGCTGGCTCTTTGGCTTTGAAACGGAGATGAGCAACGCCCCCTAGAGTCGGGAATGACTGGCACATATGTGCAAAGATAACCTTTACCTTTACTTTTAATGTTTAAGGCGTGACACAAAGAAGAGAGGCAGTAGTCCTGCCATTTACCTCCCAACAACCAATAAGATCACACAGGCTGGGCCTCCTTTGGGTGCCGTCGACCGGACAATGCCGGCTGGCGGCTCCCCGAGGGAGGGCCTTCTCTGTGGCTGCACCGGCCTTGTGGAACGAGCTACCTGCAGAGATCCGGACCCTCACCACTCTCCCGGCCTGCCGTAAAGCAACCAAGACCTGGCTGTTCTGGCAGGCCTGGGGCTGTTGATTAATTTCCAGCCCCACTTGATGGAATGGATGTTGTGTTGATTTTAATTTTGTATTTTTAAATATTTTAAATGCTTTTACTTGTTGTGAGCCGCCCAGAGTCCCTAGGGTGTGGCTGGCATACAAATCCTATTAAAGTTTAAAGTTTAAAGTATTCCAACTGTGGCCTTACTAAGATTTTATAAAGCGGTTCTAATACTTCATGGGATCTTGATTCTGTGCCCCTGTTTCTCGTGGCACGACATAACCGCGAACGCCAAAAGCGCACCGACAACACCGCGGCGCTAAAACCGCGATGTCAAAAGCGCGCCGACAACAGCGCGCCGACAACAGCGTGCCGACAACAGCGCGCCGACAACAGCGCGCCGACAACAGCGCGCCGACAGAAGCGCGATTTAACTTAAGGTAAGGTTTAGGGTTAGGTTTAGGGTTAGGTTTAAGGTTAGGTTTAGGGTAGGTTTAGGGTAGGTTTAGCGTTAGGTTTAGGGTTAGGTTTAGGGTTATTTTTAGGGTTATGTTACAGCGCGCTTCTGTCGGCGCGCTGTTGTCGGCGCGCTGTTGTCGCGCGGTTTTGACGGTGCAGTTTTGTCACCGCGCTTTAGTCACACGCGCTTTAATCTACCGCGGTTTTGTGGTGGAACCCTGTTTCTACAACCCAAGAAGATATTAGCTTCTTTGGTTGCTGCCGCACACTGCTGACTTTAAGTGATTTAAGTGATCATCCACTAGGACTCCAAGATCCCTCTCACAGTGACTGTTTTGAGCCAGGTTTCACCCAATCTGTGCTGGTCCCTTTGGATTTTCCTTCCCAGGTGTGAAAACCTTGCTTTCCTCCACGTTAAGGGTCATTCTGGAACCAAACCTGAAAAAAAAAAACCGATGTCCCACGCATTTTAATCACATGTGCAAACACACAAGTGTCACGGTTACCACGGGATTGCAGGTGACCCAGCAACAAGCATGGTTATTATGGTCTGTTTGGCCACCTTCCGGGCATCGCTGCTAATTGTGGCGATTCCAAAAGTGACCTTTCGTTATGCAACAAGCAATTTACAAGCAGAGGTGAACCTCGAAGGTGATGGCAGCAGATTTAATTAGCCTGCCCCACCATACGACATGAAAACATGCTCCCCCCCCCCTTTCTGTGTTGCAGATTAAAAATAATAATAATAATAATAATGTACTCTGGAGGTTGCTAGATAATTGACAATCCCCGTCAGCTTTCCATCATCTCTTAATAACAGTGTCAGGGTAAATACAACACAAGGTAATTGAATCAGCAAATAGTAAAACCTTGGTATGTCTCACCAGCTAAAAGATCGGAGACAATTCCGTCTATACAGGGGAAGGTCTAATTATATCATAAAATATAATAATGGGGATATTATCAAGCTTTTCCCCTGTTTAATTTGTTTCCCCCCCCCCTCTCTCTCTTGCAAATCCCCTGCAGCGTTGTGGAGCAGACAATGTTGTGCTCATCTCTAACAGGGGTGGGGTGGGGGTGGGGGGCTGTTATTTTTATCTTGGCTTTCTTGAGCGTGTCGCGAAACGGAGGTGAAAATAGAATGCTACCAATAACTTTGCAAAGGTGTGCAGGCTTGCCTGCAATGTTCCGGGGGAGTGGGGGGAAGCATTGTCTGATTCATCGCATGTCACCTTAGAAACAATTGTCTTCTTCTTCCCAAGCACGGGGGTGCCTGCACGCATGGAAAGGGGAGGTGGGTGAGGGAGGTCACCCCGACTCAATTGCACTGAGGAGGCATGTGGTGTAAATGTGCGTGTAAAGTTGGGCCCTTGGCACGATGCCTCGTTGCCGTGTTCTATTGCATGTGTATATCAGCGTATCGACAGTGGTTGTGTTACGTTTGCAGGTAAGCGGAGAGCAAACCCCGCTCCCTCTTAAAATGGATTATGTCACCTCGCTGGGTCGTGAAACATCTGCAAGAAAACAGCCAAGCTCTGAGAGACCCCACATGTTAACCCTGAGCTACAAATATTCTCCTTTATTTCCATTCCTATTGATGCGAGTTCGCACCAGTTCGGTAGAACCAGTTCGTCAAATCTCTCACACAGAGAGAGAAAGAGAAAGAGAAAGAAAGGAAGAAAGAAATAAAGAAAAAAAGAAAGAAAAAGTGAGCGATGAAAGAAAAAAGGAAAAAGGGACAGAGAGACAAAAGGAAGGAAAGAGAGAGAGAGAACGAGAGAGAGGACACATGGCCGGCAAGCCACTCCCACCAGGTCACATGGCCAGCAAGCCACTCCCACAAAGGAGGCCACACCCACAGAGTAGGTTCGAAATTTTTTTGAAACTCACCACTGATGCGACCACAGATAACAACTTTCCAACCCACTGGACAGCCATTGTTAGATTAGCAGAAGCTCTCACTCCTTGTAGATTCCAATATCTTGGATCTTGGAGTCTTAGTAGGCAACCAGCTAAATATGAGTGAAACAGAGTACAGCGGCAGCCAAAACAAGCCAATGCAATCTTAAGTTGCATTAACAGAGGGATACCATCAAGATCCAGTGAGGTACTAATACCACTCTATAAAGCCTTAGTAAGGCCACACCTAGAGTACTGCATCCAATTTTGGTCACCACACTATAAAAAAGATGTTGAGACTCTAGAAAGAGTGCAGAGAAGAGCAACCAGGATGATGAGGGGACTGGAGACTAAAACATAGGATGAACGGTTGCAGGAACTGGGCCTGGCTAGTCTAGAGAAGAGAAGGACCTGGGGAGACATGATAGCAGTCTTCCAATATTTGAGGAAGAAAGAGGAGAGGTTCAAGCTATTTTCCAAAGCACGCGAAGGCCAGACAAGGAACAATGGATGGAAACTGATCAAGGAGAGATTCAACCTAGAAATAAGGAGAAATTTCCTGACAATGAGAACAATCAACCCAAGTTGCCTTCAGAAGTTGGGTATGTCTAGTTTGATGAAAAGAAGGACTAGGGGAGACATGATAGCAGCAGTGATGGGATTCAAATAATTTAACAACCGGTTCTCTGCCCTAATGACCAGCTGGGTAGGTGTGGCTTGGTGGTCATGTAACAGTGGGCGTGGTCAACTCAACGTCACTCACATCGATGGGCGCTTCGCCTTAGCTCTTACAATGCAATAAGGGTAAACCGAGAGGCAGCTTCTGTAAGCAGGGCAATAAAGATGCGTCTAGAAACAACACCAGAATGTTTCCTTCCTGCCTTCCTTACAGGATTAGCCCTGTAAAGTGGAGAAAAACAAAAGGAGATTTCTTCCAACAATCGGTTCTCTGAATGCCTTAGAAAGTTAACAACCGGTTCTCCCGAATAGGTGCGAACTGGCTGAATCCCACCACTGGATAGCAGTGTTCCAATATCTCAGGGGCTGCCACAAAGAAGAGGGAGTCAAACTATTCTCCAAGGCACCTGAGGGTAGAACAAGAAGCAATGGGTGGAAACTAATCAAAGAAAGAAGCAACTTAGAACTGAGGAGGAATTTCCTGACAGTTAGAACAACCAATCAGTGGAACAGAAGTTGCCTCCAGAAGTTGTCAATGCCCCAACACTGGAAGTGTTTAAGAAGATGTTGGATAACCATTTGTCTGAAGTAGTTTAGGGTTTCCTGCCTAAGCAGGGGGTTGGACTAGAAGACCTCCAAGGTCCCTTCCAACTTTGTTAATCTGTAATATGAAGCTTCGCTGAGAGTTAATGGCAGCATCGCTAGGAATGGAAACTCTCTTCCGAAGCTGTATTTTCAAAATAAATGCAAGTTCCAGGCAAATAAACTTGCCACTTCGATACGCCTACAGAGAAAGAACTCATTTCACAGTGCCCAACTCTGGCAAACAATAAAGAAAAGAAGAAAAAAAATCACTCCACATCCCAACTCCCAAACATTCACGATTCTTTTAAAATACAACCTTGGCCACATTCTTTGACAAATTCCTGGGGTTTTTCAGAATTTGTTTTGCCTATTTGCTTCAGGGGTAGTGTGTTTGTGTGTGTGTGGGGGGGTGTTTTTGGATGTCCTGGGGTCACCTCTGCTAGTTTGATGTGGCAGTAGCTTTAATGAAAACAGTATTTCACAAGGCGGGGCACAAACACAGCCACCGACAACTCACGATAATTACTAACAATTCCTGCTGGAAGAAAATATATTATCTGGGAGCGTTTCGCCCGCTCTCCCCAAAGAATGGGTGATGCTCCGTGGGTATTTGCGGGGTGGCTTGGTCTCGAAAGAGCAGGATTTTCCTTCGAATTGTAATTAAAGAGGAAGAGCTTAAGGAGGGAACAAACTGGGATGGAGGCCATAAAACAGGTGATTCACCCATCTCCGCAAAGCCCACGGTAGCTACATAAAGCGGTTTGCCAGCAGCTAAATCAGGCCCGGTTTGTTTATTCTGGCAAGGAGAAATAAGGTTTCTTAATTTGCCTGTGGGTTGTCTTGCAGGACAGCTTAAATGCCGCATGTTGGTTTTGGCTGCCTAAATAATTCAGATTTTTACACTCCCATCTTATGCCGTGCTTGAGCTACAACATTTGCAAAGCTCTCCACTAAGACCTATCCTGGAGGCTTTCTATAAACAGGAGCTAAGAGCCAGCAAAGAAATAAATGAAAGGGTCTGTTTTGCATAACCAAGTAAGCTTCGGACCACCAGGAGACTCAACCGCATGATGGGACAAGAGAACATAGGGTTGGAGTCCCTTCTTCTAGTCCTGCTCTGAGCAGAAACAAGAAACATTGTTATTGTCCCGAAAACACTGAAAAGTCAAGGCAACAGTCCTTTAAGAGTTAACTGCAGTAGCAGACATGATCAGTTCCTTGTGATAATTGACATGTCTTGAGCTCCCAGCCGCAAAGCTGCAAATTAAGTTGTGGCAAGCAGTCTCTGAGGCACAAAGACGATGAGCCAAATTTTCAGAAATACGAACTGTTGTCTCCTACGACCACCACTCCCCTTTCTTTCAATTTATTCCCCAGCCAGGGAGGGGCCATTCAGCATCCATGTGTACCTTGCTTCCCGAGTCAACTCCTTGTCCTCTGTTGTTCTCCTCTCCTAACAGCTCTGTGCATACGTGCATCTGGAAGAGGCCCCAGCTGTTCTTCCTCCTCACTCATAGCAGCCTCCAAAGACAGCTGCCTCTCCGGTGGCTGGGAAATGTCAGAGGGCCCTGACTCAATCTTTGTGTCCAATGCACAGCATCCATCAGAGCCTTCCCCATACTCCAGCACTGGTCAACCTCCTCCCCAACCTCCTCGTTGTCCAAGTCTGCTGCCAGCTATGCTGGCAGCTGCTGGACCACAACACGTCCAACCTCCTTGCTCAAACATGAGACTCTTTGCCATTCCGGACAAATGTCCAATCTCTTCTTGAAAACCTCAAAGTGATGGAGCATCCACAACCTCTTGAGGTAAGTCATTCTACTGATTAATTGTTCTCACAGTCAGGAAATTTCTCCTTACTTCTAGTTGGTTCTCTTCTTGATACGTTTCCACCCATCACTTCTTTATCATACCTTCAAGAGCTTTGGAGAATGGGTTGACATCCCCCCCCCACTTCTTTGTGGCAGTCCTTTTGATATTGGAAGACCCTACAGACTCCACCATCACTATTTAAAGTTGGTGTTGCGGATATTAACTTGTGCGTCTTGCTCTAAAACAGGCCCTCATTATCGTCTAAAGATGTGTACTTCAACTCCCAGAATTCCTCAGTCAGCCTGCTGTCTGGAGAATTCTGGGAGTTGAAGTCCACCCCTCTTAAGGAGGCCAAGGTTGGCTGTTGAAGTGTTGACCTGATTTGATTTGGTTGCTAAATTTGCCCCAACTGTCTTCCATGGGTAGTTCCTATGCAATTTTCAGATGCTTGGATATGATGTCTAGGGAATTCTGGGAGCTAAAGTCCGCAACTCTGGAGCAGTGGTGAAATTCATTTTTTTTTACTACCGGTTCTATGGGCGTAGCTTGGTGGGCGTGGCAGGGGAAGAATGCTACAAAATCTCTATTCCTTCCCCACTCCTGGGAAAGGATACTGCAAAATCCCCATTCCTGCCCCACTCCAAGAGAAGGATACTGCAAAGTCTCCATTCCCTCCCCACTCCAGGGGAAGGATACTGCAAAATCCCCATTCCCTCCACACTCCAGGGGAAGGATACTGCAAAATCCCCATTCCCTCCCCACTCCAAGAGAAGGATACTGCAAAGTCTCCATTCCCTCCCCACTTCAGGGGAAGGATACTGCAAAATCCCCATTCCCTCCACACTCCAGGGGAAGGATACTGCAAAATCCCCATTCCCTCCCCACTCCAGGGGAAGGATACTGCAAAATCCCCATTCCCTCCACACTCCAGGAGAAGGATACTGCACAATTTCCATTCCCTCCCCACTCCAGGGAAAGGATACTGTAAAATCTCCATTCCCTCCCCATGCCAGGGGAAGGATACTGCAAAATCCCAATTCCCTCCTCACTCCTGGGGAAGGATACTGCAAAATCCCCATTCCTGCCCCACTCCAAGAGAAGGATACTGCAAAGTCTCCATTCCCTCCCCACTTCAGGGGAAGGATACTGCGAAATCCCCATTCCCTCCACACTGCAGGGGAAGGATACTGCAAAATCCTCATTTCCTCCACACTCCAGGGGAAGGATACTGCACAATTTCCATTCCCTCCCCACTCCAGGGAAAGGATACTATAAAATCTCCATTCCCTCCCCATGCCAGGAGAAGGATACTGCAAAATCCCCATTCCCTCCCTTCTCCAGGGGAAGGATACTGCAAAATCTCCATCTCCCCCCCACTCTGGGCCCGGCGAGAGGTGGCATTTGCCAGTCCTCTGAACTACTCAAAATTTCCGCTACCGGTTCTCCAGAACCTGTCAGAACCTGCTGAATTTCACCCCTGCTCTGGAGGTTGGCCTCATTGGGAACTACAGCCTCAGCTTCTCCAAAGTGACACCCTGGATGGATGACTTCCTGTTGGAAAACATTACCCCTTTTCTGCTGGTGTTGATTAGGCCTACTAGAAACAGATCATTAGAAGAGAAATTAGCAAGCGGGCGAAAGAGAGGCAGCCTCTCAGAGTCTGAATAGCTTCATTCCTAATCAAGTGTTTTCATATGCTGGGCTCTCATAAATCATTCTGAATTTCATTTCAACTATAAAAAAAAACCCCAAAAACAAATCGTATATGAAATTTTTATTCGTTTAGGCAAGGAGACAGAAAGAGAGAAAAAATATTCCGAGCTATTTGTTTAGAGAGATGCGTTACCACCTGACAATGCTGTCTCTTTATATTGTTTCACGGAAGGTTTTAATTGCATCAATTTATTACCAGCCTGCCCTGAAAGACGTAGAGAACGGGATTCATCTTCAAGTGTCATTTGCGTTGATCACAATAGGGCACCGTGACACTGTGCTTTTATTTTATTTATTTTTTAAAAAGGGGGGAGAAAGGAAAGGGGGGGAAAATGACCATGGAACAGAGATGGGTTTCAACCGGTTCGGACCAGTTTGGACGAATAGGTAGCAACTCGGCTGGACACATGACTGTACTGGTTTTATCCGATGCGCCACCATCTTTATTTTCTGTTCTGCACATGCGCAGAACATTCTTCATTGAAAAAATGTAAAAAACCCCTTTTAATGATGTACTCATGCCAGTCCCAGAGAGGTCCCAGAGATGGGCCGTTTTTCGCAAAAACGAAAAAAAAACGAGTCATTTTTGCCTTCCCCCAGCCTCCAGACGCACTCTGCAGGCTTCAGCAGGGCTGGGGAAAAAACTACCCCATTTTTGCAAAAAAAAGTCATTTTTTTGCAAAAACAGAGGTGTTTTTGCTTTCCCCAGCCCCCAGAAGCACTCTGCAGGCTTCAGTAGAGCTGGGGGAAGGGGAAAATGCCACGTTTTTGCAAAAAATGGCCTATATTCTGCCCATTTTTCTCAAAAACGGGGTTGTTTTTGCCTTCCCCCAGCCCTGCTGAAGCCTGCAGAGTGTTCCTGAAGGCTGGGGAGGACAAAATCTTTTTTTCTGACTGGATAGTTTGCAGGTGTTCTCTTAGCTCCGGCAAGGCTGGAGGGCCCCTCCTCCCTGCCCCCCCGTCAAAACTTTTTGGCACCCTTTCGGTGGGTATGGCTTGGTGAGGGGGTAATTTGACTGAGTGTGTGTGAGTGATGCCAAATTGGCCATGCCCACTCAGTCACGTGCCCTCCCATCTAGCCTCGCCCACTGAAGTGGTAGTAAAACATTTTGAAACCCACCCCTGCCATGGAGGGCCACTAAAATGTACTGGAAGTCCTTTACATATGACCATAATTGAATTTGGAGTTAAGTTATGGTGATCACATTAATAATGGGGGTGGGGGTGGGTGGGAAACATAGCTGTGAGGCCCAGGAAATCAGGAGTCATGGTAGTTTAAAAGAAGACAGGTTTATTGCACGCTAGTAATCTCTACAAGAATCTGAACTACTGACGGTCAAAATTAGCAGTAGATAAGAATCAATGGAATTCAAGGTATGCAGGAGAGAGGGGCTAACGTCGCGATGACATGACGTGCGATCTTGGAGCTCCGAGATCGCAGTCGACACTTTTGCCACTGGACGATCCATCTAGACCTAAACCATCCGAAAGAGACAGTGACAGGAAGAGTATGTCTTGCTGATCTCAGGGACATTGCAAAGTCCCTGATTAATCCAATAGAATCTCTTCTAGCTGGTGGCAAAAAGCACAGTCTCAAGCTGCTGAAGTTGGGACAGCTCCGCAACGGGAGGAAAAGCAGAAAGAGAAAGTGTGTCCATCTGGTGAAGAAATCTTATTTTTATAAAAGACTGGGGGTGGCGTGGATGTTGGCCTTAGCGGCGGCGGGGCACTTTGCATCACAGGAACTTCATCGTCCGCCGCTGTCACTGCCTCTGCTGCCGCCGCTTTCCCCTCTGCCCGCTGTCAAGCCGCTTTTTTTCTTTTTGCCTCACCAGGCATAAACCTCACTGCACGTCACTGCCTGAAATAGATGTGTTGGACACATGCTACCAGAACCACTCATGAATAGGCCTTCAAGTGTTTTGGAAAATAGGTTGACCCCTTCCTCTCTGTGGCAGCCCCTCAAATATTGGAAGACTGCTACCATGTCTTCCCTGGTCCTTCTCTTCACTAGACTATCCATGACCAGTTCCTGTAACTGTTCTTCATATGATTTCATCTCTAGTCCTCTAATCATGACTGCTCTTTAGAAGGCCAGATCCTGAAGAGGAAACTCAAATACTTTGGCCACCTAATGAGAAGGAGAAGGACTCCCTGGAGAAGAGCCTCATGCTGGGAAAGATTGGGGGCAAAAGAAGAAGAAGGGGACGGCAGAGAAGGAGGTGGCTGGATGGAGTCACTGAATCAATCGGTGTGAGCTTAAATGGACTCCAGAAGATGGTAGAGGACAGGAAGGCGTGGAAAAATGTTCTCCATGGTGTCACAATGGGTCAGACACAACTTCACAACTAACAACAACAACAACCCCTAAATCCTGGCTGCTCTTCTCTGCACTTTCTAGAGACTCAACATCTTTTTCATAATGTGGTAACCAAAACTGGATGCAGTATTCTAGGTGTGGTCTTACTAAGGCTTTATAGTATTATTCTTCTCCTTCTCCTCTTTCTCTTCCACCTTCTCTTCTTCTCCTCTACCCCACCCCCTTCCTCCTCCTCCTCCTCCTCTTCTTCCTCCTCCTCCTCTTCCTCTCCCACCCATTTAAATATCTGGTTTCACTTTTATTCCATCCTCCCACAGTGTAAAATCCTTTATGCATCATTAATGACAAGTATTTATTATACTACGTTAAAGTTCTTGAAAGTATCACAAAAATAAAATATAACCAGAAACATTTTTAGAATCTAGGCGAAGAGCCAACCATTTGGATCTTTAGAGCCATTAAACACACTTTACTTTATTGTTCATACTATAGAATTAGCTTCCTCCTTTCCCTCCTGTAATTACAGTGGGGATGAAAAAAAAATGTGGAAGGAGACACATAAATGAAAATTATATTAACTTTTGAGTATACATCTGCATGAATCTCTGATTTAGGTCTTCCCTTCCTGGAAATAAAGGAGAAGTAAGATAATTATGGAAACTTCGTGGATATCGAAAATGGGGCAACAGAAGACATTGCAATTTCATATGCATAACAGAACAATAGATTTGGAAGGGACCTTGGAGGTCATCTAGTCCAGCCCCTGCTCAAGAAGGAAAACACTATAACATTTCAGACAAATGATTGTCCAATGTCTTCTTAAAAACCTTTTCAATCTTTTCTTGAAAGCTCCCAGTGATGGAGAACCCACAAGTTTTGGAGGCAAGTGGTTCCACTGGCTAATTGTTCTCACTGTCCGGAAATTTCTCTTTAGTTCTAAGTTGCTTCTCTCCTTGATTAGTTTCCACCCATTGCTTCTTGTCTTGCCTTCAAGTCATTTGGAGAATAGATTGATGCTCTCTTCTCTGTGGCAGCGCTTTAAATATTGGAACACTGCTGTCATGTCATCCCTAGTCCTTCTCTTGGTTAAATTAGATTAACTGGCTTCCTCAATCCTCAATCTTATAGTTTAGCCTTAAATCCCCTGCAAATAGAATAACAGAAAGGACCCTGAAGGTCTTCTAATCCAGCCCCTGCTCAAGAAGGAAAACACTATAACATTTCAGACAAATGGTTGTCCAATGTCTTCTTAAAAACCTCAAATGTTGGAGGACCCACAACTTCTGAAGGGAAGCTGTCCCACTGATTAATGGTTCTCACTGTCAGGAAATTTCTCTATAGGTCTAGGTTGCTTCTCTCCTTAGTTAGTTTCCACCCATTGCTTCTTGTCCTGCCTTCAGGAGCTTTGGAAAATAGCATAAAGCTTCAATCAATATGTATAACATAAATAACAGGTTAACAGATTTAACAGAGTTGGAAGGGACCTTATAGATCATCTAGTCCAACCCCTTGCCCAAGCAGGATACCCTACACCACTTCTGACCGATGGCAGTCCAATCTCTTCTTGAGAGCTTCCAGTGATGAATCTCCCACAACCTCTAAAGGCAACTTCTGTTCCATTGGTCTCACTGTCAGAAAATTCCTCCTTATTTCCAGGTTGAATCTCTCCTTGGTCAGTTTCCATCCATTATTCCTTGTCTGGCCTTCGGGTGCTTTGGAAAATAGTTTGACTCCCTCCTCTCTGTGGCAGCCCCTCAAATATTGGAAGATGCTATCATGTCTCCCTGGTCCTTCTCTTCACTAGACCAGCCATGCCCAGTTCCTGCAACTGTTCTTCATATGTTTTAGCCTCCAGTCCCCTAATCCTCCTGGTTGCTCTTCTCTGCACTCTTTCTAGCGTCTCTGCATCTTTTTTATAGTGTGGTGACCAAAACTGAATGCAGTACTCTAGGTGTGGTTTTACTACATGAAGCTTCCCTCAATATGTAGATTCTGGAATTATGTATGTATGTAGTTGCATTTGTGCTGATAAATAAATAAAGGGAGACTAGTATAGATCTATTTCAAGCTATTTAGCTCTCATCAGCTAGCCATACCCTTACTGGGCTAGCTGATGAGAGCTAAATAGCTTGAAATAGATCTATACTAGTCTCCCTTTATTTATTTATCAGCACTAATACAACAAAATGTAACAAAAAGGCAACAGTAAAAATATTGGGTTTCTGCCTGGATAGTCTCTTGTGACGAGCCGATGGACAGAGAATGGAAGCAGTGAACTTCCTCCCATATTTGGGCATACCAGGGGTTGTGACTTTAAATATATACCTTTCTCCCTGGCTCAGCTGATAAGGAGAAGAACCTTGTGGCTTAATGGTTAACACATCTGCCTAAGATGCAATACACCACAGATTCTAATCCCAGTAAGGGTATGGCTAGCTGATGAGAGCTAAATAGCTTGAAATAGATCTATACTAGTCTCCCTTTATTTATTTATCAGCACTAATACAACAAAATGTAACAAAAAGGCAACAGTAAAAATATTGGGTTTCTGCCTGGATAGTCTCTTGTGACGAGCCGATGGACAGAGAATGGAAGCAGTGAACTTCCTCCCATATTTGGGCATACCAGGGGTTGTGACTTTAAATATATACCTTTCTCCCTGGCTCAGCTGATAAGGAGAAGAACCTTGTGGCTTAATGGTTAACACATCTGCCTAAGATGCAATACACCACAGATTCTAATCCCAGTAAGGGTATGGCTAGCTGATGAGAGCTAAATAGCTTGAAATAGATCTATACTAGTCTCCCTTTATTTATTTATCAGCACTAATACAACAAAATGTAACAAAAAGGCAACAGTAAAAATATTGGGTTTCTGCCTGGATAGTCTCTTGTGACAAGCCGAAGGACAGAGAATGGAAGTAGTGATCTTCCTCCCATATTTGGGCATACCGGGGGTTGTAAAAATCTTATATATATATAGTGTCACAACCCCTGGTATGCCCCAATCATGGGAGGAAGCTAACTGCTTCCATTATCTGTCAATTGGCTCGTCACAAGAGACCATCACGACAGAAACCCAATATTTTTACTGTTGCCTTTGTTATATTTGTGTTACATTTGTTAAGATATATATATATTTATGGCCACCCACCTTTGGGGTACCTAAAAGTTCTATGTCCACAATCCAATGCTTTTCAACTTTTCCTATTCTATTTCCTATCTACAATTCTTCCCTATTTCTCCCATTTTGGGGGTTTGTTTCCGTTTCTCCAAAGATCCTTTTCCTCCATCTGCATAATGAGCCTATTCATTCCTCTATTTCTATGCAATTTTTTAATTTCACTGAAACTTGCTCTAACCCTTTCTCTTTTGTTCGTGAAAGCTAAAACTGCAAGCATTTTAGTGGTTTAATGCTTTGAGCCCTGAAAACGCCGCATGAATGTGTTTATGTACCTCCCGTTCCGATTAATAGATCATAAAAGTGGTTAAGTTTGATTGGATCATGAACTCCGCTTTGAAAAAGCAGATTCTTCTACTCTTCGTAAATCAACCTTTCTCATTATTCTTTCTTTTTTTTTTTTACGGCTGCAAAGTACAGATGTCCAGAAAGAACATAATGGATGGGAAAATAGGGGTTAGGGAAGGTGGGATTCCAGCAATATTTACTGAGCTCTTTCTAATTAGAGATCACAGCAGAAACTGGTTCAACTCTTCGGTTTAATTTATGTTTTCAAAACTCTTCAATCAGCACAACGGCCATTCTCATTACGCACTCCTGCAAGAGACAAAGAGAACCAAAATTTACCTTGTTAATCAAAGGAGTTGTCATGGCTCCATGTCATCCCAGTCAATTATTGTCCGTGTCAGCTGCTACAAAAAGATAAGGCAGCTGTAAAAGCAGGAGAAGCTGCGAGAGGACCGTTCTCGTGGCACCTTTCATGTTTAGAATCTGCCAAAAACTGAGTTAAGAAAAAAGGAAGGAAGGAAGGAAGGAAAGAAGGAAGGAAGGAAGGAAGGAAGGAAGGAAGGAAGGAAAGGAGGGAGGAAAGGAAGGAGGGAGGAAAGGAAGGAGGGAGGAGAGAAATGGGAAAGAGAGGGGGAAAGATAAAAAGGAAGGGAGGGGAGAGAAAGACAAGGAAGGGAGGGAGGGAGAGAGGGATGGAGGGAAGGAAGGAGGGAGGGAAAGAGGGAGGTAAGAGAAAGATGGGAAAGAAAAGGAGAAAGATGAGAAGGAAGGGAGGGGAGAGAAAGACAAGGAAGGGAGGGAGGGAGAGAAGGAAGGAGGGAGGGAAAGAGGGAGGTAAGAGAAAGATGGGAAAGAAAAGGAGAAAGATGGGAAGGAAGGGAGGGAAGAGAAAGATAAGAAGGAAGGGAGGGAGGGAAGGAACGAGGGAGGGAAAGAGGGAGGGAGGAGAAAGATGGGAATGAGAGAAGGGAAAAGATGAGAAGGAAGGGAGGGGAGAAAAAAGATAAGAAGGAAGGAAGAAGAAATGGAGGGAAGGAGGGGAAAGGGGAAGGAGGGAGGGGAAAACATGGGAAGGATACATATACATACACAGAAAGAGGGAGAAAGGGGGAGGGAGAGAGAATGGGGAGGGAGGGAGACAGACAGAGAGACAGAGCAGGCCTGCCACTGTTCACATTGTTGCATTCTGCTCCGAGTAAAACTCTTGGGACCAGTCTTCATTGACCTCCACAGGTAGTTTATTGCAATAGTCCATCTAGGAGGAGACAAGAGCGTAAGTGTCTCTCAGAAGAGCTGCCCAACTCAGGATGAGATGCATCTGGCGTACCTGATACAGCTGTGCAAAGGCCCTCTTGACCATAGCTGTCACCCTCTCTTTCAGCAGGAGCTCTGAGTGGCCCAAGAGCGAATGCCACACTTGAAAGGGGGAAGTGGACCTCAATAAGGAATAGAGATAGAAGATCTCTGAATCTGGGCGATCCCAACAATCGCAGCCTCCTTATTGATAGGGTTGAGTTGAAGCTGGATTCTTCTATAAAATCCACCCAACCTTCAGGACCTTCAATAGGCTCCCTTCCCTTGAATCAAAATATCTCATGGAGAAGGAGGAGGAGAAGTAGTAGTAATAGTAGTAGTAGTAGTAGTAGTAGTAGTAGTAGTAGTAGTAGTAGTAGAAGGAGGAGGAGGAGGAGGAGAAGGAAGAAGGAGAAGAGGAGGAGGAGGAGGAGAGAAGGAAGAAGGAGAAGAGGAGGAGGAGGAGAGGAGGAGGAGAAGTAGTAGTAGGAGGTGGTGAAGAAGTGGAAGAGGAGAAGGAAGGCGAAGAAGAAGAGGAGGAGGAGGAGAGGAGAAGTAGTAGGAGGAAGTGGTGAAGAAGAGGAGGAGGAGAAGGAAGAAGGAGAAGGAAGAGTAGTAGTAGTAGTGGTGGTGGTGGAGGAGGAGGAGGAGGAGGAGGAGGAGGAAAAGAAGGAGAAGGAGGTGGAGGAGAGGAGGAGGAGGAGTAGATGGAGGAGGAGGAGGAGAAGGAGAAGAGGAGTGGCAGTGTAACTTCTTTTCCCTCTTAATACGCTCTTTATATTCCTTTTATATCTTCTTTATATTTATGTTCCAGGCTTAGAAGAAACAAAGTTCTTAAATGAAACAAAATAAAAAGAAAGAATCCACCCCAACAAGTCTTGTAGAAATAAAGGAAAATATTTAATCCATAGGTTAAAAAAAGAAATAGAAGAAGAAAATCCAATACTTTCACTTTAAAAAGTAAAAAATTTTCACAAAACTTCCATCGATAGAAAAAATAAAAATAAAAAAAGACAACACACTGTCCAATAATGCTTAATTTCGCCACTTATTTCCTTTTCTTTACCAGTTTGATTTAACTTCAATCTTTTTGGGCAGTCTTTTATAAAAATAAGATTTCCTCACCAGATGGACACACTTTCTCTTTCCGCTTCCCTCCCATTGAGAAGCTGTCCCGATTTCAGCAGCTTGAGGCTGTGCTTTTTGTCGCCGGCAAGAAGAGGTTCTCTTGGATCTATCAGGGACTTTGCAATGCCCCTGACATCAGCAAGATGTACTCTTCCCTGTCACCATCTCTTCACGATGGTTTAGGTCCAAATGGACTGTCCAGCGGCAAAAGTGTCAACTGCAATCTCGGAGCTCCGAGGTCGCATGTCGTACCGTCGCAACGTCGTTGCTTCTTGTCCTGCCTTCAGGTTCCTTGGAGAATAGGTTGACACCCTCTCTTCTTTGTGGCAAATCCTGAGATATTGGAAGACTGCTGTCATGTCATCCTTAGTCCTTCCTTTCATTAGACTAGATGTAACCCAATTCCTGTAACTGTTCTTCGGACATCTTAATGTCCAGCTTCCAAGGTCCATTCCAACTGTGTTATTCAAACTTGCTTTGGAACCGAATGAGCAGATGTTTCTCTTTTAAAGACAGAGCATCTCTCTATCTCTCTCTCGTTCGCTGTCTCTCTCTCTATCTCTCTCTCACTCTCGCGATCTCTCTCTTTCTCTCTCGGCCTCTCTCTCTCTCTCTCTCTCTTTCTCTCTCTCACACACACACATACACACACACCTACCTAAGGACGGATGGCAATGTTTGCACAACTTAGGGCCTTAGGTGGCATGCAACACCAACTCTGAGTTTCTACTCCTTTATTTCATACAACAAACTCAACCATCTGCCATCTTTATCTGACCCCCCCCCAAGCATTGTTCTCCAAGTTTCTCCTGCAGGCTGTTTTTCTCACACCCCACCACATGCTGAAATCTCACACACTCTTCAGCTGTTGTTCACATCTCTATTTCTCTCCAAACCTGTTTTTTCTACACACACACACACACACACACACACACACACACACTACCAAATTGGATGAGTAAAAATAAAACTTTCTGGAACAATACTGTCCACCCCATACATCAAGTGAAAAGAATCTTAATCAATCGGGATGGAGATGGAAGGGACCTTGGAGGTCTTCTAGTCCTAGCTCAAGCAGGAGACCCTCTACATTTCAGAAATGTGACTGTCCAGTCTCTTCTTAAAAACCTCCAGTGATGGAGCACCCACAACTTCTGGAGGCAAGCTGTTCCACTGGTTAATTGTCCTCACTGTTAGGAAGTGTCTCCATAATTCCATGTTGCTTCTCTTCTTGATTAGTTTCCACCCATTGTTTCCTGTCCTGCCCAAAAGTGCTTTGGAAGAATAGATACAGATTTTGATCGCAGTTTACAAGAGACCATCTTATAAAGCTGCAAAAACTCGGCAACCCCCCAGGTTTCAGCAGCAAAAATTAAAATTGGCCACTAAACAAACTGTTTTATGTCAAGGATTACGTGTAACCATTAAAATGTGACAGCCAAGGACAGGTTTCAAGTTGTGGCCATAAAGGACGACTGTATGTAAAATGCTCAGTTGGGTTAATTGGAGGCACTTTCTCCCTCCCTCCCTTCCCATATCCTTCCTTCCTTCCTTCCTCTCTCCTTCCCTTCATTCTTTCTCATATTGTTCCTTCCTTCCACTATCCTCCTCCCTCCCATTCTTTTATTTGAATCTTCCTCCCTCCTTTCTCCCTTCTTTCTTTCCTTCCTCCCTCCCTCCTCCTTTCATTCCTTCCCAAATCATTCCTTTCTTCCTCTATCCCTCCCTTCATTCCTCCCCTATCTTCCTCCCTCCGTTCATTTCTTCCCATATTGTTCCTTCCTTCCCATCTCCTCCCTCTCTCCCTCCCTTCATTCCTTTTCCTATCCTCTTTCCTTCTTTCCTTCCTTCCCCCCTTCAATTCCTTCTTTCCTTCCTTCCTCTCTTCTTCCCTTCCTCCCTTCCTTCCTCTCTTCTTCCCTTTCTTCCTTCCCCTATCCTCCTTCCTCCCTCCCTCCTCCTTCCTCCTCTCCCTCCCTCCCTCATTCCTTCCCCTA
The DNA here is from genome assembly GCF_009769535.1 of Thamnophis elegans. Lineage (NCBI taxonomy): Eukaryota > Metazoa > Chordata > Lepidosauria > Squamata > Natricidae > Thamnophis > Thamnophis elegans. The sequence continues at coordinate 77,084,868 of NC_045548.1, read as the reverse complement.
TCCTCCCCCTCCCTTCATTTCTTCCCATATTGTTCCTTTCCTTACCCATCCTCCTCCCTCCCTTCCTTATTTTCTTTTCAGCTGACAATATCTTTACCACTGAGCCATTGGGGCCCCCTCTTAGTACATGATGCCATGGCCATTTTAACTGTTTTCTCTGAAACGTAGATGAAGGAGCTTCTGGCCATCCTGTGACTTCGTCCCGTGGCAATCGAGTGGTAGAATAGTCCCGCTTCTGGTTAGTCCACCACCTTCCCTCCACCCACTGGGGATTCGACACTGAGACTACATTCCTAGCAAGTTGAGTGACAGGAGCCGCTGACCCTGATTCAACAAATAACACCAATACAATGTAATTACGATCATTAGATAGCCTGTTACCCCTCCCACACCACCAGTTGTTTGCCTTGGCCTAAATTGTTGAGACATGGAACTGAAATTGGAGGTGAAGCTGCCTGTCAGGAGCTGCTAATGCCATCAGGGATATCTATTCCAGAGCCGTTTGCCTCTGGATTAGCAATGCTTAAGTAGTAGGATGCCAAGAGAAGCTAATGTGCTTGTCGGAGTTATATAAGACTTCAATAGTTGCTTTGCTTGGAGGGCAACAACGGAAAGGAAGAAGGATGAGGAGGGGAAAGGAAGAAAGGGCAAAGCAGAGAAGTAAGGAAGGGAATTAAGAGTAGGAGAGAGGGGGAAGAAGGAGGAGGAGAGAGGAGGAATGGGGAAGAGAGGGGAAGAAGAAAGGAGGAAGGATGAGGAGGGAAAGGAAGAAAGGGTAAAGCAGAGGAAATAAGGGAAGGGAATTAAGAGTAGGAGAGAGGGGAAGAAGGAGGAGGAGAGAGGAGGAATGGGGGAAGAGAGGGGGAAGAAGAAAGGATGAAGGGCGAGGAGGGAAAGGAAGAAAGGGTAAAGCAGAGGAAATAAGGGAAGGGGAATTAAGAGTAGGAGAGAGAGGAAGAAGGAGGAGAAGAGGAGGGGTGAAAAGAGAGAGGAAGAAGAAAGGAGGAAGGAGAGGAGGAAAGAAGAAGGCAGCAAGATTACTGCACTTCAAATAGAACCAAAACCTGAATTATTTCTATTAGGAATAATAAAGGGAATTTAAGAGAAAAGTATCAAATACCTATTCGGCACATAATTACGGCAGCAAGAATCTCATTTGCACAGAATTGGAAAAAATAAACCCATACCAACGGAAGAAATGTAATAAAAAAATATTGGAACACACTGAAATGGACAGGCTCACGAAGAGTTCAAAGTTAAAGAGGGATCCGAATATTACTCAGCGTGGGACTGGCAGTATATTTGGCGAGAGGCAAGAGGGAAAAAAGTAGGAATGCAATAAAGAGAAGAAGAAGATCAAGAAACTACAAAACAAATACAAACCGGAAGGGGAAAGGTATATAATTGTAAAACTCATTAAAATTTTAAATAAAAAAAATAGTAGGAAATAAGCGACATAAGATGACTTAAATATCTATAAAGGTTGTTATACAGTATATGGAACTGATAGAAAAGATATATGAAACCAAATATGCATATCTATATATAGATATAGTTATATCAGATTTTACATGTACAGACAAGGAAACACAATGGATATGTAAAAGAAGTATAAATGTGTTGCAAAGATGTTATGTTTGTATAAACAAAATTAAAAAAAAAATAAAAAAGAAGGAGAAGGCAGAGAAGGGAGGTTGAGAAAAGAGAGGAGCAAAGTTGTTGCAAATAAGATGAATCACAGGGTGGCAGAAAATGACCCCAAACTGTATTCTATATATTTGTAAGAAAATAACGATAAAAGATCAATAATGAATAGATAAATGTTAATAGCAATGATAAGAATGTGTATTTGTGAATGAATTTGAAAGAGAAAATAAAAAAACTTCAAAAAGTTTTTTAAAGTTAAAAGTTAATGTTAAAAAACTTAAAAAAGATAAGTAACTTTAAAAAGTTACTTTGCTTTTATATGAAACATTCCCTTGGAATTCTTTTCTGAAGCCCTGGAATCTCCTCTCTGGGAGGAGTGAACCTTTAGAGATCCTTTCCGTGATTTCTTGTTGGTTGACAGAGGAGAAGACTTGGAAGGACTTATCTTCAGCAACTGCTCGGGAAGAAGCTGACAAGATCCTTCTCATTCTCTGGTACGATTCCTTCTACAGAGGAATGACGGAGTCTGTCATCTGCACCTCCATCACTGTCTGGTTGGCTCTGCAACCCAACCAGACAGACAGAGATAATCAGAATTGCAGAGAAAACAATGACTACAACCTGCCTTCCATGGAGGACCTGCACAGTGCATGAGTCAAAAAGAGGGCGGTGAAAAATATCTACAGACCCTTCGCATCCTGGTCATGAATTGTTTCAACTCCTACCCTCAAAATGACACTATAGAGCACTGCACACCAAGACAACTAGACACAAGGACAGTTTTTTTTCAGAACGCCATCACTCTGCTAAACAAATAATTCCCTCCCCACTGTCAAACTATTCCCTAAGGCTGCATTGCTATTACTATTAGTCTTCTCATCATTCCTACCACCCATCTCCTCCCACTTATGACTGCAGGATTTAACTTTGCTACTTGTATCCTTACGATTTATATCGATTGTTTTCTGATTGCTTATTTCTACCCTAGGACTATCATTAAGTGTTGTAACATGATTCCTGACAATGTATCTTGTCTTTTTATGTACACTGAGACCTTATGCACCAAGACAAATTCTTGTGTGTCCAATCACACTGGCCAATAAAGAATTCTATTCTATTCTATTCTATTCTATTCTATTCCATTCTATTCCATTTCATTCCACTCTCTCTTCTCTTCTCTCCTCTTCTCTTCTCTTCTCTTCTCTTCCATTCTCTCTTATCTCTTCTCTTCTCTCTTCTCTCTTCTCTTCTCTTCTCTTTTCTTCTGGTAGCCTAAGTTCTTCTAGGTTTAGAACCTAAACCTTCTTCTAGACCTTTGGTGAATGTGGTGGACAATCTCCTGATGTCTATGGAGATTCTCAGTCATCCAGGTCATGGTTGTCCCAAAAGTGGACTTTCTCAGTTTTTCCACCCTTGAAAGCTTTTCGCTTCTCATCCAAGAACCTTCTTCAGCTCTCAGTTCTTGGATGAGGAAAGTGAAAGGTCATAACTTGGAAGTAACAAAAAAAAAAGTAAACACCAATTTCCAGCCGAAAAAATAATATAGGACAGCTGTTAGAGCTTCAAATCCAGATTGTAAATAGCCCCAAGGATGTCCGTTGTAACTTGGAACAGTTGCTAAATGTCCAGTTGCAAAGCAAGGATTACCTGTTTTGAAAGGAGGCAAAATAAAACAAAATAATAAATATAAATAATATAAAATAATTAATAAAAACATATAAATAATAATATAAAATAATAATATAAAATAATAATATAAAATAATAAAATAATAATATAAAATAAAAAGTAGTAAAGTAGTAGAGTAAAGTAAAGTAAAGTAAAATCTCTTACACACAGGTGAAAAAAACTGTTTCTGGAAGACTGTGTATAATTTGATACTTATCCACAAATTTGCTGCAATCCCAAATGCTTTCTCCTTCCTTCCTTCCTCCTCCCTCTTTCTTTCTCTCTTTCTCCCCTTCCTTCCTTCCTCCTTCCCTCTTCCCTCCCTCTTTCTTCTTTCTTTCTTTCTTTCTCCTTCCCTTTCTTTTTTCCTTTTCTTTCTTTACTTTATTCCTTCCTCCCTTCCTCTCCCTCTCCTTCCTTCCTTTTTTCCTCCCTCCCTCCCTCTCTTCTTTCTTTTCTTTCTTTCTCTCTCCCCTTCCATCATTCCTTCCTTCCCCCTCCTTCCTCCCTTCCCTTCCTGTCCCCTCTCCTTCCTTCCTTCCCTCCCTCCTTCTCTCTCCCTCCTCTTTCTTCTCTCTCTCTCTTTCATTCTCCCCTCCCTCCCCCTTCCTTCCCCTCTTTTCTTCTTTCTTTTTCCAATAAAAATTTTTTAGTCCCTGATTGATAGGCTGAAAAACCAAATATGCTTTATTACAGATCTGTTCTTTCTTTTTCTTTTTTTCATCTTCCCAATTGGATTTCTACTGTGGCAGTACTACGTTCCTGTGGAAATTACATCTGTCCATTTCTGCTGGTGTGGGCACTGCATCTGTAATTAGTACTAAATAATTACCATCTACGATGATCGGCAACCATGTATCACAGGCCGCCTTCCGCTTTGCCCAATGTAGCATTGTTAATAATTCCCTTGGCGGGAAAGGAACTACAAAGCCCCCCCCCAATATTCACGTGTGGATATTGGGTTTTTGGAATCTCAGAGTGTTCTTGGGTAGTGAATCTGCAGGGGCTATGGATTAGACGGGCAGGAATATTGGAATGTTTATAAAACTTTAATTTTTAATTGGATGCTTTCTCTGCCAATTCAATTTCCTTCCTTTGCTAGCGTTCTCCCTGCCCGCGTCCCTCTGCCAGATTATCCAATTCCAAGCCATAAAAATGAATAAAAGTGAGGGTTATGGAATCATTGGAGCTTCAGTTATTGTGTCTGAAAAGTCCGTAGATTGGGACACCGGAATGTGATTACTCTCTACCCAAAGGTGCTTTTTTTTCCCAAGAGGCAACTGGATTTTCTTGTTTTTCTTCGAAGACCTTTCGCTTCTCATCCAAGAAGCTTCTTCAGCTCTGATGGATGGTGGCAAACGGAAGGATTGATACTCCTTGCAGACAGCTGGTCATTTGCATCCTTTTAGAGAGTCCTTGAGGCCACTTGGAGGTTTACTGTCCTCAGGATCACCTGAGTAGTGCAAATGAGTGTGGATAAATCCATTTGCACGACTACGACAGATAACCCCCAAGTGGCCTCAACTCTTGAAAAAGGATGCAAATGACTAGCTTTCTCTGCAAAGAGTATAAATCCTTCCATTCCCCACCATCCCTCAGAGCTGAAGACGCTTCTTGGATGAGAAGCAAAATGTCTTCAGTGAAAAACAAGAAAGTCCATTGCCTCTTCAAAAAACACTTTTGGGACAACCATGACCTGGATGACTGAGAATCTCCATAGACAATTAAGTCTCTACCATCATGGTGGGATTCAATTTTATTACAACTGGTTAAGTGGGTGTGGCTTGGTGGGCGTGGCAAGGGAAGGATACTGCAAAATCCCCATTCCCTCCCAATGAGTTGGGACTCGAGAGGCAGAGAAGAGATGGGGTGGGGCCACTCAGAGGTGGTATTTACTGGTTCTCCAAACTACTCAAATTTCCCTAGTGGTTCTCCAGAACTGGTCAGAACCTGCTGAATACCACCTCAGAATAGAATAGAATAGAATAGAATAGTTGAAAGGACCTTGGAGGTCTTCTAGTCCAACCTCCTGCTTAGGCAGGAAATCCTACACCTCTTCAGACAAATGGTTATCCAATCTCTTCTTAAAGACTTCCAGTGTTGGAGCCTTCACAACTTCGGAGCAACTTCTGTTCCACTTATTAATTGTTCGCATTGTCAGGAAATCTCTCCTTAGTTCTAAGTTGCTTCTCCCTTGATTAGTTTTCCACCCATTGCTTCTGTCTTAACCTCAGGTGCTTTGGAGAATAGCTTGACTCCTTCTTCTTTGGGGCAGCCCCATGATGATGATGTTATCCTTTCAGTCATGTCCGACTTTTCATGATTCAGGACAGACTAGATCACCCTGGAGAAGGTCTATCTATGTGCCACTAAGACTTGACCTAAACATCTAATCAAGCAACATCTAATCCTTAATCGTTACTAGGTTACTGAGCTTAACTTCCAAGATCAAGCTGAATTGTGCAAATACTCTATATGGCTAGTCTAGTGAAGAGAAGGACCAGGGAAGGCATGATAGCATCTTCCAATACTTGAGGGGCTGCCACAGAGAAGAAGGGGGTCAAGCTATTTCCAAAAACACCTGAAGGCCGACATGGAATTATGGATGAAATCTGATCAAGGAGAGGTTCAACTTGGAATAGAGAAATTGACTCCTCTTCTTTGTGGCACCCCTGAGTATCAAAACACTCCTATCATGTCTCCCTTAGTCCTTCTTTTCATTAAAGTAGACTATTTGTGATCTTGTTGCTTTCAAACTTGGCAACTTTTAGGACCTGTGGACTTCAACTCCCAGAATTCCTCAGGTGGCATATCGGCAAGGGAATCCTGGAGTTGGGGAACTGGTTTATTTATTTGTTTGTTAGATGTTCATGCTCCTTTAGATGACTCTGGGAGGTTAAGGTTTGTGGTGCAATGCAGATTTTGAGGAACCAAATGGAAGATTTGAGGAACCAAATGGAAGATTTTGAGGAACCAAATGGAAGATTTGACTTCTCCCGCCCTATGAAGAAAATTCAGAGGTTTAAAGCTCATCATGAGCTAAGGTGCTTTCCATAACTGGTCAGAAACTGCTGAATGCCACCTCTGATCTACCCCACCAATGGAACACCTCACCATGACCAATTTGCTGCAGTCCATTCTCCATGCCAATCATCCAAGTAATTTGTCATGGACTGCCATCAGATGGACGGATGGATAGAAAGTAATTGATTGAGATGGAAGGACGTTAGTTCTTGGGACATCTGCTTCCTAGCTTATGATTTGGTTGAAAAGCACTACACCACAAACGTTGGCCCAGTTCTAGTTTGGGAAATATTTGCATCAAGAAGTAAAAGCTGAGGTTAAAATAAAATAAAAAAATTAACAATGCTTTATTCGGTAGCCCAGCCTACTTTAGAACCCAGCATCAAGGCCATTATTGCTTGTAGCTGAAATGAAAGCTGACACGTCTCCCTGGGGCATCTGATATTAAAAGACAATTTTGCAATTACATTAGTTTAAAGTTTATGCTGCCAGCAGCAGCTTACAAGCAAGCTGCAGCCGGAGCCCCAGGGAAGAGAAGGGCCGTGGGCAACGGGGTGGCGGGTGGGGAGTGACACCCAGGCAAAGGCTGGCACACTGTGGCGTATCTCACCTTGAAGGCATTGGGTGGATGGCAGGAGAAAACGGAAGCATGATTGCAATGTTACAATGCCATTTACCACGGCAAATTAAACTCTGTAATTCCAACATCCTGATGAGCTGGAATGAGTTTTGCTGTTAAAATCTCAACCAATTGTTGAACAGATCAGACTTTCCTCCTCTTCCTTCCTCTTTCCCCCTCCTCCTTCCTTCCTTCCCTCTTTCCTCCTCCTTTCTTCCCTTCCCTTCCTTGTTCCTCCTCCTTCCTCCCTCCCTCCACTTTTTCCTCCTTCCTTCCCTATTTCTTCCTCCTTGATTCCTTCCTTTCCTTCCTTGTTCCTCCTTCCTCCCTTCCTCCCTCCCCTCTTTCTCCTCCTTCCTTCCTATTTCTTCCTCCTTGATTCCTTCCTTTCCTTGTCCCCCCCTTCCGCTTCCTTCCTTCCTTTTCCTTCTTCTTCCTCCTTTTTTCCTCCTCCTTCCTCCCCCCCTCTTTCCTCCTCCTCCCTTCCCTATTTCTTCCTCCTTGATTCCTTCCTTTCCTTCCTTGTTCCTCCTTCCTTCCCTCCTTCCTCCCTCCCTCCCCTCTTTTCCTCCTCCTCCCTTCCCTATTTCTTCCTCCTTGATTCGTTCCTTTCCTTGTCCCCCCCTTTCCTTCCCTCTTTCTTCCTTCTTCCTTCCCTTCCTTTTTCCTCCTCCTTCCCCCCTCCCTCTTTCCCTCCTTCCTTCCCTATTTCTTCCTCCTTGATTCCTTCCTTCCTTTCCTTCCTTGTTCCTCCTTCCTTCCTTCCTTCCTCCCTCCCTCCCTTCCCTCTTTTCTCCTCCTTCCTTCCCTATTTCTTCCTCATTGATTCCTTCCTTTCCTTGTTCCTCCCACTCCCTTCCTTCCCTCTTTCCTCCTTCTTCCTTTCCTTCCTCGTTCCTCCTCCTCCTCTCCTCCCTCCCTCCCTCCCTCCCTCTCTCTCTCTCTCTCTCTCTATTTCTTCCTGCAGCGATAGGCTATTCCCATCACCTGGAATGGGCTGAAAACAGGATGCAGGGAGGTCAAAAATAGAGCATGCTGAGACCGAAAACAGGATGAGTGGAAGCTGAAATTGGGCATGCAGAGGCTCAAAATGGGATGTGCGGAGGCCGAAAATGGGTTGCACGAAGACAGCAATAGGTGGCGATAGAGATGGGTGGCAGCAATCCCCGCAGCCTGGAACAGCTGATCCTCAGTATTCTGGGAGGCTGATCCAACCGCCAATCAGCTGCTTGTGCTAAATCAGGCTGCGCTGAGCTGACCAGGCTGTTTGCTGCAAGGAGGCAAATTTGGGAGACAAAGGCCGAAGGGTGGGGCCGCCGAAGGGTGGGCGAGGCTCCGGCAACATTCCCCTGTATAAGACGCACAGACATTTTCCACCCAACTAAAAGAGAGTACATCTATAGACCGAAAACATGGTATATTGTGAATACCTGCTGATTTTTAAGACTATGCTTTTGTAACCTCCCAATTAGTATTTCGAAAGTAGTGTAGCAATCACTCTTGGCCTCTCCAAATTTAAGAGTCCTCCATGAAGATTGGCATCTAGAATTAATAACTCAACTAGCAGAGTGTAGTAACAGTTAAATGGCCCCATTACTACAACTTCTCTGAAATCGCTTTGTTTAGAAAGAGGTCAGGAAGAACATTTGTTTGGCCTTGAAATTAATGGGATATCTTGCAAGTGAGATGCTCAAGACGGAATTATAGTGACTAATGTGAGCTCGGAAAGCAAGCAAGGCTGAAGTTTCTGTGCCACTTCTTTTTTTGAGTCTTTCTCCCAAAAAAAAGAAAGAAATACACCACAGTGCTTGCAAATAAAATAGCATTGTAAATACAAACAACAACATCGCCCCTGCAGGAGCAGGGAATTAAGCTAATCAATTATTGGAGACAAAAGTTGGGAAAAACAAGATATTTACTGCAATGTTTGGAGCCCACTTTTATTTATAGAAGGAATAAATAAGTAAAATAACAAAAGCTTACAAGACTCTACGTGGCTCCAATCTGTTAACCCTCACGCTTACAGACGTGGTACAGGCCCATATACATTCAAGCATTATATTTGTATACACTTTTATGGGATATTGATTTCATTCTCTATTAAGAGAATTTATATGCCTGCCTAACTCACTCTGTGGTGGACTCCGGGAAGATTCAGAATCAGAATAGAGATGGAAGAGACCTTGGAGTCTTCTAGTCCAACCCTCTGCTCAAGCAGGAGGTCCTATGCTGTTTCAGGCAAGTGCCTGTCCAGTCTCATCTTAAAAATCTCCAGTGATGAAGCAGAGACACAACATCTAAGGCAAGATGTTGTCCACTGTTGTCCTCACTGTTAGGAAGTTTCTCCTTACTCCTGGTGCTTCTCCTTGATTAGTTTCCATCCTTATTCATGTCTTCTGAAGCTTTGGAGAATAATTTTGACCTCCTCTTCTTTGTTGCAGCCCCATAAATGACTGGAAGGCTGCTATCATGTCACCCTAATTCTTCTTTTCTCTAGACTGGCCAAAATCAAATCCTGCAAGTGTTCTTCATGTTTTAATCTCCAGGACCTTTGATCATCTCGGTTGCTCTGTACTTTTTCCAAGTCTCACATCTTTTTTTAATTGTTTACAGCAATACATTTTTCAAAATTCTTTTTCCCTCCCTCCTTTTTTTCCTTCCTTCCTCTCCCATCCTCCTCCTTTCCCTCTTTCCTCCACCTTCCTCCTTCCCTTCCTTGTTCTTTTCCATTCCTCCCCTCCATCCCCCTCCCTTCCCTCCCTCTTCTTTCTTTCTTCTTTCTTTCTTCTTCTTTCCCTTCCTTCTCTTTTTCCTCCTCCTTGCTTCCTTCCCTCCTTGTTCCTCCCCCTTCCTTTCTCCCTCCTACCTCCCTTCCTTTCTTCCTTCCCTCCCTCCTTCTCTCTCCTTCCTTCCTTCCTTTTTTTCTTTCCCTCCCTCCCTCTTCCTTCCCTCCCTCCCTCATTCCTTCCTTCCTTCCCTCATTCCTTCTTTCCTCCCCTCCCTCCTTCTTTCTTCCCTCCCTCTCTGTAAAAAAAATGACTTTAATAAACAAAACAAAAATTGCATCTATGCATTTAAAAAAATCCCTTCCCTTCCCCCACTGGATTAATCACTCTCAGGGTCTCAATATTTATCATGAATCAATGGGGAAATCCTCTCCAGAGGGATCCACGCCTGGGGCCTTTCCTCTCTGCCTACTATTTGGTCCTTTTCTTGGTTTGAATGCCTCTCAGGTAGTTCATAAACTTTACCTGTGACAGTTTAATATTATGCCATTCTTCGCTTTTTGCCGGTGTGTGTGTGTGTGTGTGTGTGTGTGTGTGTGTCACACTTTACAGCAAAGCGGTTTGCAAATCATTCTTCCTTTCAAATGTGGGCTTTGTCAGGGGGATGAAGATTTATGCCTCTTTTGTTCTTTGACCATAATCCGTCCTGGAAAGAAAAGGAGGCCAGAACAATGCAGGCCAGGGGAGAAAGAAGAGGGGGAGAAAAGAATTGGTTGTGGTGTGGTCTGTTGCTATTTTGAAGCTCCATAAATCTTGCGTTGGGAGGGAGGGGTGTCTGTGTGTGTTTACAGACTCAACCTGACTGCTTCCCATCCATTTCTCGTTGTTCCCGTAGCCGCTTCTGTCATATTTACGTTTCCCTTCCAAGGAATGTTAAATGGAAGATGGAGGCTATTTCGACGCTGGGCGGAAAACCAACCAACCAGATTTTCCTACATGAAAATGTACAAAAAGAAATTGGGGGAAAAAAAGATTCAAAAAATGGTTGGAGGAAGTAACGGAGCAAAAAAAAAAAAATCGACATGAAGCCTGAGCTTTTGGGAATAATAAAAGGAAATATAAGCCAAGAAATTCAATATATTATATACTCCATATAATTATCGCAGCCAGAATCTCATTCGCTCAAACCAGAAATAAAAAAAAACATCAAATGCAGAGATAATAAAAAAAAAAGGTGCTAGAATGCGCCGAAATGGATAAATTAACCATGGAACGAAAGAATAGAGAGAATAGAGTATTAGAACATATGGAATATGTGGTATATTTGGCTTGAAAAGAGATGTAAATTAATGCATAGTGATTGTGTGGAAAATATGACAAAAGGGGATAGCAATAGCAATAGCAATAGCAGTTAGACTTATATACCGCTTCATAGGGCTTTCAGCCCTCTCTAAGCGGTTTACAGAGTTGTCATATTGCCCCCAACAATTTGGGTCCTCATTTTACCACCTCGGAAGGATGGAAGGCTGAGTCAACCTTGAGCCGGTGAGATTTGAACCGCCGAACTGCAGAACTGCAGTCAGCTGAAGTGGCCTGCAGTACTGCACCCTAACCACTGCGCCAATATATAGATGGTATATATTTGTATTTGTATTTTGTATTTGTATTTATTAATACTTATAGGCCGCCCTTTTCCCTGAGGGGACTCAGGGCGGCTTACATAAAATGAGGGGGGGGTATACAGACAATATATTCATAAATCAATAGAGTTGTAATTGTTGCATATATGTTGTGTGTACTCTAAAATAATAGTCACGAAACAAGGAGCTATACGTATGAAACAATAGGTCGTAGAGTGAAAAGGTCGAAATCAGAAAAAAGAATACCGATAGAGGAAAGCTGTAAAAGTGTAACTGTGATTTTAATGTTTAAAAATGCTGAATAAAATGTGTTTTTAAAAAGAAAATGTACAAAAAAATAACAATACAAGGGGAGGGGCATCCAAAGATCTTCTGGATGAGTCCCCATGGCAGAGAAGACCTTGCCGGGTGTCATCGCATGACAGATAGTCCTTCACTTACAACCACAGCCATCATCTTCTTTTAATGACCCCATAATCCTGTGAGGGGCGAAGTCTGGGCAACTGAATGGAGCTAGCAGAGTGTTTGAATGGCCTACTGCCTTTCCTGTTGCCAAGGCGGAGTTTTGTTCAGCAGATATATTCTCATTGTGCCCAGAGAGAGAAATAACTGCCTCTACCTAGGATCAAACTCACAGCCTCCTGATGTTAGATGAGAGGTTCCACCTCTAGGCCACCACACCACTCCTGACTTATTCCACAATGGAACCCCAAATTTGTGTGGCTGAGTTTGGCCTCTTTTTACAATCTTTCTTGCTGTAGTCGTTAAGTGAATCGCTTAACCACTCAGAGAATGATGAAAAGCCGTATGGAATAGCACATAAGTCTAAGTGCCGTTGCTATTGCTTAACCCTAAACAGAAATAAATTTTAATCATAACTTTAAGAATTGGGAAAAAAAAACCCTGAAATAAACAGGAAAAATTAAATGAGATTTTGATCTTAGAATGTTATAAATGTCTCAAGGTCCCTAAGTTAAAATTGAAATATTTAAACTTTTACAGTAAGATTTTGGAATTAATTATGACACATAAGCAACTTCTGATTGGAAATAGATCAGAGCTGGAAGGGACCTGGAGGTCTTCTAGTCCAACCCTCTGCTGAGCAGAAAACACTATACCATTTGAGACAAATTGCTGTTCAATCTCTTCTTTAAAAAGATATAACATAGATAAACAATTTCCTGATTTCAAAAACCGATCAGTAGAGGGAATTAAAGATTTTAATAGATGAAAAATAATATATAGGTCTATGACATGGGACAAAATTGTGGCAATAAAAGTAGTGAGGACATTTGAAAATGGGATTTTAAAATAGCAGCCATAATATCTATAATGCTAGTAATGAGGTCTGCTTCTATGTATAGACGATGTTCAAAAGATGCTATTGAAGAAATGCCAAATGTAGAACGAATTTTATCTGATAAGCTGGAGATGAAGTTCAAAGTGGATTTACAATCGACAGGTCAAGGATAATAATTTAGAAAAGGATGTTTCACTTGATGTATAAAGAAACTGGCTGAGAAATTTAAAGAGAAATACAAATTTAAAAAAAACGGGGAGAGTGACCTAGGTAAGTCTACCCTTCTGGATTCATAAAAGAGGTTCCACCACAAAACCGCGCTTGACTAAACCACGCCCGACTAAACCACGTCGCTGATGTCATCAACAGGGCGACAACAGCGCGGAGACAGAAGCACGCTGTAAACCCTACACCTAAAATTAACCCCTAAACCTAAACCCAACCCCCCTAATCCCTAACCCTAACCCTTAACCCTAACCCTAACCCTAACCCTAACCCTAACCAACCCTAACCCTAACCCTAACCCTTAACCCTAACCTAATCCTAACCCTTAACCTAACCCTACCCCTAACCCTTAACCTAACCCTACCCCTAACCCTTAACCTAACCCTAACCCTAACCCTTAACCTAACCCTAAAGCTAACCCTAACCTAAACCTAACCTTACCTTAAGTTGAATCGGCTTGCTTTCAAAGCGCTATTTAAAGCGCCCTTCTTTCTTCCGCGCTGGCTGTTGTCGCCCTGTTGATGACATCAGCGACGCGGTTTAATCGGGCGCGGCTTAGTCGAGCGCGGTTTGACGGGTCACGTAAAAAGATGCTTGTGAAGCCTTGAAGAACTCAGTAAGATGGGACCAAGAAGAAATGAAGAGAAATAAAACTGTGCAGGTATATTTGAATGCCCTAAAGATTAAGCTTGTGTGAAGTAAACGGTAGAAATGCAAAGTTGGTTTACTTGATCAAAGTTAAGATAAGATCTGTTGTTATTTCTGGCTATATTTATGGACTTTCACTGACGCGAGGCCTGAAAAGATGATGCGTGTTAGCTTTGTTTAAAGATAAGAGATGAGATATGGGCTAAAGAGAAACGTGTTTGTAACTTTAGCAAGAGTGAAAAGCTACTAAATTTATTTATACGTGCTGCGATGAAGATTGGGAGTTACTTTATATATTTATTTTTCCTTTACATATCTACTTTTCACATGCTTCTTTTTTCCTTGTATTTTTTACTCCTCCTATCTTTTTTTAAAGTTTAGTTTGCATTAGATTTTGCTATTATAAGTAATTTTAACCAAATATACAGAAAGAGAAAGAGACAGAGAGAGAGAGAGAGAGAGGGGAGGGAGGGAGGAAGGGAGGAGAGGAGAAGGAGTGGGAGAGGAGGGAAAGAGAAGAGGGGAGGGGAGGTGAAGAGAGGAGAAGGGAAGGGGAGGAGAGGACAGGGGAGAGATGGAAGAAGAGAAGAGAAAGAAGAGAAGAAAGAAACATAGAGAAGAGACAAAGAGGGGAGGAGAAGAAGGGAGTAGAGAAGGGAAAAGCAGAGAAGAGATCTGAAGGCTGAACCATGCAAATTGCAGGATTATAGAGCTACGGAGTTGGAAGGGACCTTAGAGATCTTCTAGTTAATTGAGGGAATGAAGTTTGTTTAATCTAACAAAGATGAGGACTAGTGGTGAGACAATATACTCTTCCAGTGCTTGAGAGGATGTCCTTCTCTGCAAAGCTTCTGAGGGCAGGGCAAGAAGTAAGAGGTAGAAGAGGTGGAGAATCTTAATCAATCAGGATAGATCTGGAAGAGACCTTGGAGGTCTTCTAGTCCAGCCCCCTCCTCAAGCATAAGACCCTGTACCATTTCAGACAAGTGACTATCCAATCTCTTCTTCAAAACCTCCAGTGATGAAGCACTTCTGAAGTTTCACAGGTTAATTGTCCTCACTGTTACGAAGTTTATCCTTAATTTCAGGTTGCTACTCTCTTAATGATTAGTTTCCATCCATTGTTTCTTGTCCTGCCCTCTGGTGCTTTGGAGAATAATTTAGAACAGAACAGGAGCTGGAAGGGACCTTAGAGGTCTTCTAATCCACCTCAAGCAGGAGAACCTATGCTATTTCAGATAAATGACTGTCTAGTTTCTTCTTAAAAAAACCCAGTGATGGAGTGGCCACAATTTCCGGTGGCAAGCTCTTCCACTGGTTAATTGTGCTCACTGTTAAGAAGTTTCTCCTTAATTCCAGGTTACTTCTCTCTCTGGTTAATTTCCATCTCTTGTTTCTTGTCCTACACTCTGGTGCCTTGGAGAAGAATTTGACCCCCTCTTCTTTGTGGCAGCCTCTCAAATACTGGAATAGTGCTATCAAGTGGCCCCCAATTCTTCTTTTCTTTAGACTGGCCAAACCCAAATCCTGGAGCTGTTCTTTATATGTTTTAGTCTCCAGGCCTTTGATCATTTTAGTTGCTCTTCTCTGCAGAGCCGAGGGTGGCGCAGTGGTTAAATGCAGCACTGCAGGCTACTGCTAGATCAGCAGTTCAGTGGTTCAAATCTCACCGGCTCAGGGTTGACTCAGCCTTCCATCCTTCCGAGGTGGGTAAAATGAGGACCCAGATTGTTGGGGGCAATATGCTGACTCTCTGTAAACCGCTTAGAGAGGGCTGAAAGCCCTTGAAGCGGTATATAAGTCTACTGCTATAAGTCTACTGCTATATTGCACTTTTTTTCCCAAAGTCTCGAGATCTTTTTTGTCGCATGGCTTGGCAAAATTGTTTTCTCCGTGTATTCATTTATTTAGGCTGCTTACATAGCTGGTTAATATCACTTTGCTGTCCTATAAGGCAAGTTCTCTGGGCAGTTCACAAAGCAAATAAAATATTTAAATACAATATGAAACAATTAAGCTGTGAAAACAAAAAGAGAACATAAGCACTTTTGTTTTTAACAAACAAACAAACAAACAAAAAAGCCCTTGTCCTTGTTTATTTAGCTATTATGGAAAAGACAATTCTGAAATGTGTGAACATAAGTCCCAGTTCTAAGTTGTTAAATGCAAATTTTCCACATGTTCTCATTACACTTTTAA
Organism: Thamnophis elegans; assembly: GCF_009769535.1. Classification (NCBI taxonomy): domain Eukaryota; kingdom Metazoa; phylum Chordata; class Lepidosauria; order Squamata; family Natricidae; genus Thamnophis; species Thamnophis elegans. The sequence goes on along the minus strand of NC_045548.1, from coordinate 77,069,172 downwards.
CATGCAGCAGCAAAGTTCAAGGACTTGCTTTGTGCATTCTCAGATGGTCTGAGCAGAATGAAAACTTGCAAAAAAGACCAATTTGTGTGCAAACACAAGATTCTTCTGACATTTAGAGCCGAGATGGTGCAGTGGTTAGGGTGCAGTACTGCAGGCCACTTCAGCTGACTGTTATCTGCAGTTCTAATGTCACCGGCTCAAGGTTGACTCAGCCCAATAGGTGTGAATACAGCTAAATAAAAACACCACAAGAGGACATCAGTCGGCTAGGCTGTGGCTTCATTAAAATGTCATGCAAGTTTGCTTGCTTGCTTTCCAATCTATTGTAACCAGTTTGTAGATTTGCTTGTCATGTTAGGGTGTTTCCGGAAAGGTCTAGAGAAGACCTTTTTGGAGGAAAGGTGCCTTTTATCTACCTTCTTAGATAAAAGTCATCCTTTGTAAGATTGGATGGATTTAAAGTAGAATAGAATGAATGACCTGGAAGGGACCTTGGAGGTCTTCTAGCCCACCCCCTTGCTTAGGCAGGAGAACCTATACAAATTCTCTTCTCTTCTCTTCTCCTCTATTCTATTCTATTCCTATTCTATTCTATTCTTTATTATTCTATTGTATTCCATTCTATATTATTCTATTCTATTCTACTTCATTATTCTATTCTACTTCATTATTCTATTCTATTATTTTGTTCTACTCTATTCTACTTCATTATTCTATTCTATTCTTTATTATTCTATTTTATTCTTTACTATTCTATTCTGTTCTATTCTGTTCTATATTGTATTATTCTATTTTATTCCATTCTATTCTATTCTATATTCTATTCTATTCTATTCTATTTTTATTATTTTATTCTTTATTATTCTATTCTGTTCTGTTCTATATTGTATATTCTATTCTGTTCTGTTCTGTTCTGTTCTGTTCTGTGCTGTTCTATTCTATTCTATTCTATTCTAAGCATGCCCACCATAAGATTCATGTGCATTATTACCGAAAGAACACAGTATTTGATGGAAGATGGATTGTTTGTATTAAAATAAATTTAAAACCAAAAGATTCATGGGCTCCTATGACTGAGAAAGGGCTACAAAAATTTAATCCATTTTCTTTTTGCC